>NC_088402.1:28234065-28338914 GCF_034236695.1 Oncorhynchus nerka
TAAGAAGGCGATAAGATCTGGCCAGGAAAAACGCCTGCCCCTATAATCAGTAAAGATTCACCTCTGAGCATCCATCTAATCTACTATGTAACTAGTTCAATACAGTTACAATGTGTAGCTCTATCTGGTCGAGGAAGCCCCTTGTCATTCCATGTTCTATACCACCTACGCAGAGACATTTTGCTGTGCCTTTTAGGCTGAGCTGAGTTCACTACTGCCATTAAATCACATTTATGTGGTCCTAGCTGTGTTATATGCTATTCCAGCTTTCTCATAACATCTCTTAGGAGCAGTATCCTTCTGACACTGACAGTAAGCACTAATGACTGGATGGTTAGATAATCAGAGGCCGGTGCTAGAGAGGACTCCAATGCCTGCTACGGTGGGTCATTCTCTGCTCATAGTGATGTTGACTGACATTGTAGGGAATCCAGTGAGGTTTCTAAAATCTGATTATATGATTACATGATTTCTTTATCTCCAATGACTTGAAAGTGGCAATAACACTTTCTTTTCTGAGTAAAAAACCTTTCAGCGTCATACATTTCAGAGAGTTGCTAGGGAGAAAAGTGCATCTGAAAACGACAAGTGTGAACGTTATTTTTCCGGTACGTATTTCCTTTTTTGCCAGTGCCTGTGAATGACAGATCCAACATCCCGTTTTGACAGGTCCTGTGTAGCAGAAGTAGAGTTGTGACAAGCTCATGCAGCAGAAAATTGTGTGTGGTGTGTTTGGGCTGTGTGTGGGTGTGTGTGGGTGTGTGTGGGTGTGTGTGTGTGTGTGTGTGTGTGTTTGTGTTGTGTGTGTGTGTGTGTGTGTGTGTGTGTGTGTGTGCGTGTCCAGGGCTGTAGATTTGTTTGTGGACACGTGTGTAGTCGTAGTCCATAGCTTTAATCTCCCGTGGTTTAGCTCAGGCAACCAGGACAGAGAGGGCAGGTACTTAATCCAAGTGTACACTCTCTCACCACATGAAACCCCACCAGACAACACCTCTCTTCCCCTCCTCTGCGTATCACAGCCCTGCCTCCCGTGCCTGATCGTAGCCCAGTCCATGACCCCACCATGCCTGACACCTGACACACAGAGGGCAGACAGAGGAATGTACTCTGATAATCATAAAGCGGATTAGGTCTCTTTGGAACTGACGGCTTTATGATGAATTAATATTTAGTCGTGTGCTCACTTCCTCCCTGCCACTACAATGGCATGAATGAATGACTGACCTATTTTAATGGGAAATGGCCTGTTTTCTGAGAACACCCTGATCCATTTTAGAATAGAGGATAATAAAAAATGAGATCTGGCTCTGTTGGGAAATATTTGAGGAGAGGTTTAATTTTTAGAAGTTGATATTCTTAACTTTACCAGGAATTCTCGGAATTAGGTTCAAATTAGGTCTGAAGAAGTCTAAGAATTCTGCCTAGTGACAATCAGTGTGGGCATAGGACGACATCTAAACCAAATAAAAATCATATTCAAGTTTCCCATTATAATTATGTAGTGCCGGGGCCAGGAATTCTGGGATATGACCAGGATAATCTATGCAGCCATGGTCAGGTTACATGGGTAACAGTAATGTCTCATATAGTTCTGTAAGTTCTCAACTGTGTACAACTAAATGTGTTGTAAATTGTGCACTGTGTGGTTCTGTACAGGTGACTGCTACCTGACTGACTGGACAGTGTGGAGCCCGTGTCAGCTGAGCTGTGTCAGTGGAGATGACCTGGGCTTCGGCTCAGTGCAGGTCAGATCCAGAGCCGTGCTGGCCCAGGAGCCAGAGAACCTACTGCAGTGTCCAGAACAGGAGTGGGAGGCCCGGCCCTGCACTGGTCAGTCTACGCACACACACACACACATTCACACAGAAACACACATATATATACACATTCAAAAATACACACTTGCATTTGTTCCTTTAAAATATTATATGAGCTATGTCTGTGACACATATCTCTCCTCCCACTACAGAGGGCCAGTGTTATGAGTAGTCTGTACTGACCCATATCTCTCCTCCCACTACAGAGGGCCAGTGTTATGAGTAGTCTGTACTGACACATATCTCTCCTCCCACTACAGAGGGCCAGTGTTATGAGTAGTCTGTACTGACCCATATCTCTCCTCCCACTACAGAGGGCCAGTGTTATGAGTAGTCTGTACTGACACATATCTCTCCTCCCACTACAGAGGGCCAGTGTTATGAGTAGTCTGTACTGACACATATCTCTCCTCCCACTACAGAGGGCCAGTGTTATGAGTAGTCTGTACTGACCCATATCTCTCCTCCCACTACAGAGGGCCAGTGTTATGAGTAGTCTGTACTGACACATATCTCTCCTCCCACTACAGAGGGCCAGTGTTATGAGTAGTCTGTACTGACACATATCTCTCCTCCCACTACAGAGGGCCAGTGTTATGAGTAGTCTGTACTGACACATATCTCTCCTCCCACTACAGAGGGCCAGTGTTATGAGTAGTCTGTACTGACACATATCTCTCCTCCCACTACAGAGGGCCAGTGTTATGAGTAGTCTGTACTGACACATATCTCTCCTCCCACTACAGAGGGCCAGTGTTATGAGTAGTCTGTACTGACCCATATCTCTCCTCCCACTACAGAGGGCCAGTGTTATGAGTAGTCTGTACTGACCCATATCTCTCCTCCCACTACAGAGGGCCAGTGTTATGAGTAGTCTGTACTGACACATATCTCTCCTCCCACTACAGAGGGCCAGTGTTATGAGTAGTCTGTACTGACCCATATCTCTCCTCCCACTACAGAGGGCCAGTGTTATGAGTAGTCTGTACTGACACATATCTCTCCTCCCACTACAGAGGGCCAGTGTTATGAGTAGTAGTCTGTACTGACACATATCTCTCCTCCCACTACAGAGGGCCAGTGTTATGAGTAGTCTGTACTGACACATATCTCTCCTCCCACTACAGAGGGCCAGTGTTATGAGTAGTCTGTACTGACACATATCTCTCCTCCCACTACAGAGGGCCAGTGTTATGAGTAGTCTGTACTGACCCATATCTCTCCTCCCACTACAGAGGGCCAGTGTTATGAGTAGTCTGTACTGACACATATCTCTCCTCCCACTACAGAGGGCCAGTGTTATGAGTAGTCTGTACTGACCCATATCTCTCCTCCCACTACAGAGGGCCAGTGTTATGAGTAGTCTGTACTGACACATATCTCTCCTCCCACTACAGAGGGCCAGTGTTATGAGTAGTCTGTACTGACACATATCTCTCCTCCCACTACAGAGGGCCAGTGTTATGAGTAGTCTGTACTGACACATATCTCTCCTCCCACTACAGAGGGCCAGTGTTATGAGTAGTCTGTACTGACCCATATCTCTCCTCCCACTACAGAGGGCCAGTGTTATGAGTAGTCTGTACTGACACATATCTCTCCTCCCACTACAGAGGGCCAGTGTTATGAGTAGTCTGTACTGACACATATCTCTCCTCCCACTACAGAGGGCCAGTGTTATGAGTAGTCTGTACTGACACATATCTCTCCTCCCACTACAGAGGGCCAGTGTTATGAGTAGTCTGTACTGACCCATATCTCTCCTCCCACTACAGAGGGCCAGTGTTATGAGTAGTCTGTACTGACACATATCTCTCCTCCCACTACAGAGGGCCAGTGTTATGAGTAGTCTGTACTGACACATATCTCTCCTCCCACTACAGAGGGCCAGTGTTATGAGTAGTCTGTACTGACCCATATCTCTCCTCCCACTACAGAGGGCCAGTGTTATGAGTAGTCTGTACTGACACATATCTCTCCTCCCACTACAGAGGGCCAGTGTTATGAGTAGTCTGTACTGACACATATCTCTCCTCCCACTACAGAGGGCCAGTGTTATGAGTAGTCTGTACTGACACATATCTCTCCTCCCACTACAGAGGGCCAGTGTTATGAGTAGTCTGTACTGACACATATCTCTCCTCCCACTACAGAGGGCCAGTGTTATGAGTAGTCTGTACTGACACATATCTCTCCTCCCACTACAGAGGGCCAGTGTTATGAGTAGTCTGTACTGACCCATATCTCTCCTCCCACTACAGAGGGCCAGTGTTATGAGTAGTCTGTACTGACACATATCTCTCCTCCCACTACAGAGGGCCAGTGTTATGAGTAGTCTGTACTGACCATATCTCTCCTCCCACTACAGAGGGCCAGTGTTATGAGTAGTCTGTACTGACACATATCTCTCCTCCCACTACAGAGGGCCAGTGTTATGAGTAGTCTGTACTGACCCATATCTCTCCTCCCACTACAGAGGGCCAGTGTTATGAGTAGTCTGTACTGACACATATCTCTCCTCCCACTACAGAGGGCCAGTGTTATGAGTAGTCTGTACTGACCCATATCTCCTCCCACTACAGAGGGCCAGTGTTATGAGTAGTCTGTACTGACCCATATCTCTCCTCCCACTACAGAGGGCCAGTGTTATGAGTAGTCTGTACTGACACATATCTCTCCTCCCACTACAGAGGGCCAGTGTTATGAGTAGTCTGTACTGACCCATATCTCTCCTCCCACTACAGAGGGCCAGTGTTATGAGTAGTCTGTACTGACACATATCTCTCCTCCCACTACAGAGGGCCAGTGTTATGAGTAGTCTGTACTGACACATATCTCTCCTCCCACTACAGAGGGCCAGTGTTATGAGTAGTCTGTACTGACACATATCTCTCCTCCCACTACAGAGGGCCAGTGTTATGAGTAGTCTGTACTGACACATATCTCTCCTCCCACTACAGAGGGCCAGTGTTATGAGTAGTCTGTACTGACACATATCTCTCCTCCCACTACAGAGGGCCAGTGTTATGAGTAGTCTGTACTGACACATATCTCTCCTCCCACTACAGAGGGCCAGTGTTATGAGTAGTCTGTACTGACACATATCTCTCCTCCCACTACAGAGGGCCAGTGTTATGAGTAGTCTGTACTGACACATATCTCTCCTCCCACTACAGAGGGCCAGTGTTATGAGTAGTCTGTACTGACACATATCTCTCCTCCCACTACAGAGGGCCAGTGTTATGAGTAGTCTGTACTGACACATATCTCTCCTCCCACTACAGAGGGCCAGTGTTATGAGTAGTCTGTACTGACACATATCTCTCCTCCCACTACAGAGGGCCAGTGTTATGAGTAGTCTGTACTGACCCATATCTCTCCTCCCACTACAGAGGGCCAGTGTTATGAGTAGTCTGTACTGACACATATCTCTCCTCCCACTACAGAGGGCCAGTGTTATGAGTAGTCTGTACTGACACATATCTCTCCTCCCACTACAGAGGGCCAGTGTTATGAGTAGTCTGTACTGACACATATCTCTCCTCCCACTACAGAGGGCCAGTGTTATGAGTAGTCTGTACTGACACATATCTCTCCTCCCACTACAGAGGGCCAGTGTTATGAGTAGTCTGTACTGACCCATATCTCTCCTCCCACTACAGAGGGCCAGTGTTATGAGTAGTCTGTACTGACCCATATCTCTCCTCCCACTACAGAGGGCCAGTGTTATGAGTAGTCTGTACTGACCCATATCTCTCCTCCCACTACAGAGGGCCAGTGTTATGAGTAGTCTGTACTGACCCATATCTCTCCTCCCACTACAGAGGGCCAGTGTTATGAGTAGTCTGTACTGACACATATCTCTCCTCCCACTACAGAGGGCCAGTGTTATGAGTAGTCTGTACTGACCCATATCTCTCCTCCCACTACAGAGGGCCAGTGTTATGAGTAGTCTGTACTGACCCATATCTCTCCTCCCACTACAGAGGGCCAGTGTTATGAGTAGTCTGTACTGACACATATCTCTCCTCCCACTACAGAGGGCCAGTGTTATGAGTAGTCTGTACTGACACATATCTCTCCTCCCACTACAGAGGGCCAGTGTTATGAGTAGTCTGTACTGACACATATCTCTCCTCCCACTACAGAGGGCCAGTGTTATGAGTAGTCTGTACTGACACATATCTCTCCTCCCACTACAGAGGGCCAGTGTTATGAGTAGTCTGTACTGACCATATCTCTCCTCCCACTACAGAGGGCCAGTGTTATGAGTAGTCTGTACTGACACATATCTCTCCTCCCACTACAGAGGGCCAGTGTTATGAGTAGTCTGTACTGACACATATCTCTCCTCCCACTACAGAGGGCCAGTGTTATGAGTAGTCTGTACTGACACATATCTCTCCTCCCACTACAGAGGGCCAGTGTTATGAGTAGTCTGTACTGACCCATATCTCTCCTCCCACTACAGAGGGCCAGTGTTATGAGTAGTCTGTACTGACCCATATCTCTCCTCCCACTACAGAGGGCCAGTGTTATGAGTAGTCTGTACTGACCCATATCTCTCCTCCCACTACAGAGGGCCAGTGTTATGAGTAGTCTGTACTGACCCATATCTCTCCTCCCACTACAGAGGGCCAGTGTTATGAGTAGTCTGTACTGACACATATCTCTCCTCCCACTACAGAGGGCCAGTGTTATGAGTAGTCTGTACTGACCCATATCTCTCCTCCCACTACAGAGGGCCAGTGTTATGAGTAGTCTGTACTGACACATATCTCTCCTCCCACTACAGAGGGCCAGTGTTATGAGTAGTCTGTACTGACCCATATCTCTCCTCCCACTACAGAGGGCCAGTGTTATGAGTAGTCTGTACTGACCCATATCTCTCCTCCCACTACAGAGGGCCAGTGTTATGAGTAGTCTGTACTGACCCATATCTCTCCCCCACTACAGAGGGCCAGTGTTATGAGTAGTCTGTACTGACACATATCTCTCCTCCCACTACAGAGGGCCAGTGTTATGAGTAGTCTGTACTGACACATATCTCTCCTCCCACTACAGAGGGCCAGTGTTATGAGTAGTCTGTACTGACACATATCTCTCCTCCCACTACAGAGGGCCAGTGTTATGAGTAGTCTGTACTGACCCATATCTCTCCTCCCACTACAGAGGGCCAGTGTTATGAGTAGTCTGTACTGACACATATCTCTCCTCCCACTACAGAGGGCCAGTGTTATGAGTAGTCTGTACTGACCCATATCTCTCCTCCCACTACAGAGGGCCAGTGTTATGAGTAGTCTGTACTGACCATATCTCTCCTCCCACTACAGAGGGCCAGTGTTATGAGTAGTCTGTACTGACACATATCTCTCCTCCCACTACAGAGGGCCAGTGTTATGAGTAGTCTGTACTGACCCATATCTCTCCTCCCACTACAGAGGGCCAGTGTTATGAGTAGTCTGTACTGACACATATCTCTCCTCCCACTACAGAGGGCCAGTGTTATGAGTAGTCTGTACTGACCCATATCTCTCCTCCCACTACAGAGGGCCAGTGTTATGAGTAGTCTGTACTGACCCATATCTCTCCTCCCACTACAGAGGGCCAGTGTTATGAGTAGTCTGTACTGACCCATATCTCTCCTCCCACTACAGAGGGCCAGTGTTATGAGTAGTCTGTACTGACCCATATCTCTCCTCCCACTACAGAGGGCCAGTGTTATGAGTAGTCTGTACTGACACATATCTCTCCTCCCACTACAGAGGGCCAGTGTTATGAGTAGTCTGTACTGACACATATCTCTCCTCCCACTACAGAGGGCCAGTGTTATGAGTAGTCTGTACTGACACATATCTCTCCTCCCACTACAGAGGGCCAGTGTTATGAGTAGTCTGTACTGACACATATCTCTCCTCCCACTACAGAGGGCCAGTGTTATGAGTAGTCTGTACTGACCCATATCTCTCCTCCCACTACAGAGGGCCAGTGTTATGAGTAGTCTGTACTGACACATATCTCTCCTCCCACTACAGAGGGCCAGTGTTATGAGTAGTCTGTACTGACACATATCTCTCCTCCCACTACAGAGGGCCAGTGTTATGAGTAGTCTGTACTGACACATATCTCTCCTCCCACTACAGAGGGCCAGTGTTATGAGTAGTCTGTACTGACACATATCTCTCCTCCCACTACAGAGGGCCAGTGTTATGAGTAGTCTGTACTGACCCATATCTCTCCTCCCACTACAGAGGGCCAGTGTTATGAGTAGTCTGTACTGACCCATATCTCTCCTCCCACTACAGAGGGCCAGTGTTATGAGTAGTCTGTACTGACCCATATCTCTCCTCCCACTACAGAGGGCCAGTGTTATGAGTAGTCTGTACTGACACATATCTCTCCTCCCACTACAGAGGGCCAGTGTTATGAGTAGTCTGTACTGACACATATCTCTCCTCCCACTACAGAGGGCCAGTGTTATGAGTAGTCTGTCTGACCCATATCTCTCCTCCCACTACAGAGGGCCAGTGTTATAGTCTCTCCTCCCCCACTACAGAGGGCCAGTGTTATGAGTAGTCTGTACTGACACATATCTCTCCTCCCACTACAGAGGGCCAGTGTTATGAGTAGTCTGTACTGACCCATATCTCTCCTCCCACTACAGAGGGCCAGTGTTATGAGTAGTCTGTACTGACACATATCTCTCCTCCCACTACAGAGGGCCAGTGTTATGAGTAGTCTGTACTGACACATATCTCTCCTCCCACTACAGAGGGCCAGTGTTATGAGTAGTCTGTACTGACACATATCTCTCCTCCCACTACAGAGGGCCAGTGTTATGAGTAGTCTGTACTGACACATATCTCTCCTCCCACTACAGAGGGCCAGTGTTATGAGTAGTCTGTACTGACACATATCTCTCCTCCCACTACAGAGGGCCAGTGTTATGAGTAGTCTGTACTGACACATATCTCTCCTCCCACTACAGAGGGCCAGTGTTATGAGTAGTCTGTACTGACACATATCTCTCCTCCCACTACAGAGGGCCAGTGTTATGAGTAGTCTGTACTGACACATATCTCTCCTCCCACTACAGAGGGCCAGTGTTATGAGTAGTCTGTACTGACACATATCTCTCCTCCCACTACAGAGGGCCAGTGTTATGAGTAGTCTGTACTGACCCATATCTCTCCTCCCACTACAGAGGGCCAGTGTTATGAGTAGTCTGTACTGACCCATATCTCTCCTCCCACTACAGAGGGCCAGTGTTATGAGTAGTCTGTACTGACCCATATCTCTCCTCCCACTACAGAGGGCCAGTGTTATGAGTAGTCTGTACTGACACATATCTCTCCTCCCACTACAGAGGGCCAGTGTTATGAGTAGTCTGTACTGACACATATCTCTCCTCCCACTACAGAGGGCCAGTGTTATGAGTAGTCTGTACTGACCCATATCTCTCCTCCCACTACAGAGGGCCAGTGTTATGAGTAGTCTGTACTGACACATATCTCTCCTCCCACTACAGAGGGCCAGTGTTATGAGTAGTCTGTACTGACCCATATCTCTCCTCCCACTACAGAGGGCCAGTGTTATGAGTAGTCTGTACTGACACATATCTCTCCTCCCACTACAGAGGGCCAGTGTTATGAGTAGTCTGTACTGACACATATCTCTCCTCCCACTACAGAGGGCCAGTGTTATGAGTAGTCTGTACTGACACATATCTCTCCTCCCACTACAGAGGGCCAGTGTTATGAGTAGTCTGTACTGACACATATCTCTCCTCCCACTACAGAGGGCCAGTGTTATGAGTAGTCTGTACTGACACATATCTCTCCTCCCCCACTACAGAGGGCCAGTGTTATGAGTAGTCTGTACTGACACATATCTCTCCTCCCACTACAGAGGGCCAGTGTTATGAGTAGTCTGTACTGACACATATCTCTCCTCCCACTACAGAGGGCCAGTGTTATGAGTAGTCTGTACTGACACATATCTCTCCTCCCACTACAGAGGGCCAGTGTTATGAGTAGTCTGTACTGACCCATATCTCTCCTCCCACTACAGAGGGCCAGTGTTATGAGTAGTCTGTACTGACCCATATCTCTCCTCCCACTACAGAGGGCCAGTGTTATGAGTAGTCTGTACTGACACATATCTCTCCTCCCACTACAGAGGGCCAGTGTTATGAGTAGTCTGTACTGACACATATCTCTCCTCCCACTACAGAGGGCCAGTGTTATGAGTAGTCTGTACTGACCCATATCTCTCCTCCCACTACAGAGGGCCAGTGTTATGAGTAGTCTGTACTGACACATATCTCTCCTCCCACTACAGAGGGCCAGTGTTATGAGTAGTCTGTACTGACACATATCTCTCCTCCCACTACAGAGGGCCAGTGTTATGAGTAGTCTGTACTGACACATATCTCTCCTCCCACTACAGAGGGCCAGTGTTATGAGTAGTCTGTACTGACCCATATCTCTCCTCCCACTACAGAGGGCCAGTGTTATGAGTAGTCTGTACTGACCCATATCTCTCCTCCCACTACAGAGGGCCAGTGTTATGAGTAGTCTGTACTGACCCATATCTCTCCTCCCACTACAGAGGGCCAGTGTTATGAGTAGTCTGTACTGACACATATCTCTCCTCCCACTACAGAGGGCCAGTGTTATGAGTAGTCTGTACTGACCCATATCTCTCCTCCCACTACAGAGGGCCAGTGTTATGAGTAGTCTGTACTGACACATATCTCTCCTCCCACTACAGAGGGCCAGTGTTATGAGTAGTCTGTACTGACACATATCTCTCCTCCCACTACAGAGGGCCAGTGTTATGAGTAGTCTGTACTGACCCATATCTCTCCTCCCACTACAGAGGGCCAGTGTTATGAGTAGTCTGTACTGACACATATCTCTCCTCCCACTACAGAGGGCCAGTGTTATGAGTAGTCTGTACTGACACATATCTCTCCTCCCACTACAGAGGGCCAGTGTTATGAGTAGTCTGTACTGACACATATCTCTCCTCCCACTACAGAGGGCCAGTGTTATGAGTAGTCTGTACTGACCCATATCTCTCCTCCCACTACAGAGGGCCAGTGTTATGAGTAGTCTGTACTGACCCATATCTCTCCTCCCACTACAGAGGGCCAGTGTTATGAGTAGTCTGTACTGACCCATATCTCTCCTCCCACTACAGAGGGCCAGTGTTATGAGTAGTCTGTACTGACCCATATCTCTCCTCCCACTACAGAGGGCCAGTGTTATGAGTAGTCTGTACTGACCCATATCTCTCCTCCCACTACAGAGGGCCAGTGTTATGAGTAGTCTGTACTGACCCATATCTCTCCTCCCACTACAGAGGGCCAGTGTTATGAGTAGTCTGTACTGACACATATCTCTCCTCCCACTACAGAGGGCCAGTGTTATGAGTAGTCTGTACTGACACATATCTCTCCTCCCACTACAGAGGGCCAGTGTTATGAGTAGTCTGTACTGACACATATCTCTCCTCCCACTACAGAGGGCCAGTGTTATGAGTAGTCTGTACTGACACATATCTCTCCTCCCACTACAGAGGGCCAGTGTTATGAGTAGTCTGTACTGACACATATCTCTCCTCCCACTACAGAGGGCCAGTGTTATGAGTAGTCTGTACTGACACATATCTCTCCTCCCACTACAGAGGGCCAGTGTTATGAGTAGTCTGTACTGACACATATCTCTCCTCCCACTACAGAGGGCCAGTGTTATGAGTAGTCTGTACTGACACATATCTCTCCTCCCACTACAGAGGGCCAGTGTTATGAGTAGTCTGTACTGACACATATCTCTCCTCCCACTACAGAGGGCCAGTGTTATGAGTAGTCTGTACTGACACATATCTCTCCTCCCACTACAGAGGGCCAGTGTTATGAGTAGTCTGTACTGACCCATATCTCTCCTCCCACTACAGAGGGCCAGTGTTATGAGTAGTCTGTACTGACCCATATCTCTCCTCCCACTACAGAGGGCCAGTGTTATGAGTAGTCTGTACTGACCCATATCTCTCCTCCCACTACAGAGGGCCAGTGTTATGAGTAGTCTGTACTGACACATATCTCTCCTCCCACTACAGAGGGCCAGTGTTATGAGTAGTCTGTACTGACACATATCTCTCCTCCCACTACAGAGGGCCAGTGTTATGAGTAGTCTGTACTGACACATATCTCTCCTCCCACTACAGAGGGCCAGTGTTATGAGTAGTCTGTACTGACCATATCTCTCCTCCCACTACAGAGGGCCAGTGTTATGAGTAGTCTGTACTGACACATATCTCTCCTCCCACTACAGAGGGCCAGTGTTATGAGTAGTCTGTACTGACACATATCTCTCCTCCCACTACAGAGGGCCAGTGTTATGAGTAGTCTGTACTGACACATATCTCTCCTCCCACTACAGAGGGCCAGTGTTATGAGTAGTCTGTACTGACACATATCTCTCCTCCCACTACAGAGGGCCAGTGTTATGAGTAGTCTGTACTGACACATATCTCTCCTCCCACTACAGAGGGCCAGTGTTATGAGTAGTCTGTACTGACCCATATCTCTCCTCCCACTACAGAGGGCCAGTGTTATGAGTAGTCTGTACTGACCCATATCTCTCCTCCCACTACAGAGGGCCAGTGTTATGAGTAGTCTGTACTGACACATATCTCTCCTCCCACTACAGAGGGCCAGTGTTATGAGTAGTCTGTACTGACCCATATCTCTCCTCCCACTACAGAGGGCCAGTGTTATGAGTAGTCTGTACTGACACATATCTCTCCTCCCACTACAGAGGGCCAGTGTTATGAGTAGTCTGTACTGACACATATCTCTCCTCCCACTACAGAGGGCCAGTGTTATGAGTAGTCTGTACTGACACATATCTCTCCTCCCACTACAGAGGGCCAGTGTTATGAGTAGTCTGTACTGACACATATCTCTCCTCCCACTACAGAGGGCCAGTGTTATGAGTAGTCTGTACTGACACATATCTCTCCTCCCACTACAGAGGGCCAGTGTTATGAGTAGTCTGTACTGACTCTCCCACTACACATATCTCTCCTCCCACTACAGGGCATATCTCTCCTCCCACTACAGAGGGCCAGTGTTATGAGTAGTCTGTACTGACACATATCTCTCCTCCCACTACAGAGGGCCAGTGTTATGAGTAGTCTGTACTGACACATATCTCTCCTCCCACTACAGAGGGCCAGTGTTATGAGTAGTCTGTACTGACACATATCTCTCCTCCCACTACAGAGGGCCAGTGTTATGAGTAGTCTGTACTGACCCATATCTCTCCTCCCACTACAGAGGGCCAGTGTTATGAGTAGTCTGTACTGACCCATATCTCTCCTCCCACTACAGAGGGCCAGTGTTATGAGTAGTCTGTACTGACCCATATCTCTCCTCCCACTACAGAGGGCCAGTGTTATGAGTAGTCTGTACTGACACCATATCTCTCCTCCCACTACAGAGGGCCAGTGTTATGAGTAGTCTGTACTGACACATATCTCTCCTCCCACTACAGAGGGCCAGTGTTAGAGTAGTCTGTACTGATCCATATCTCTCTCCCACTACAGAGGGCCAGTGTTATGAGTAGTCTGTACTGACCCATATCTCTCCTCCCACTACAGAGGGCCAGTGTTATGAGTAGTCTGTACTGACCCATATCTCTCCTCCCACTACAGAGGGCCAGTGTTATGAGTAGTCTGTACTGACCCATATCTCTCCTCCCACTACAGAGGGCCAGTGTTATGAGTAGTCTGTACTGACACATATCTCTCCTCCCACTACAGAGGGCCAGTGTTATGAGTAGTCTGTACTGAGGGCCAGTGTTATGATATCTGTACTCCTCTCTCCTCCCACTACAGAGGGCCAGTGTTATGAGTAGTCTGTACTGACACATATCTCTCCCTCCCACTACAGAGGGCCAGTGTTATGAGTAGTCTGTACTGACCCATATCTCTCCTCCCACTACAGAGGGCCAGTGTTATGAGTAGTCTGTACTGACACATATCTCTCCTCCCACTACAGAGGGCCAGTGTTATGAGTAGTCTGTACTGACACATATCTCTCCTCCCACTACAGAGGGCCAGTGTTATGAGTAGTCTGTACTGACACATATCTCTCCTCCCACTACAGAGGGCCAGTGTTATGAGTAGTCTGTACTGACCCATATCTCCTCCCACTACAGAGGGGCCAGTGTTATGAGAAGTCTGTACTGACACATATCTCTCCTCCCACTACAGAGGGCCAGTGTTTGAGTAGTCTGTACTGACACATATCTCTCCTCCCACTACAGAGGGCCAGTGTTATGAGTAGTCTGTACTGACACATATCTCTCCTCCCACTACAGAGGGCCAGTGTTATGAGTAGTCTGTACTGACCCATATCTCTCCTCCCACTACAGAGGGCCAGTGTTATGAGTAGTCTGTACTGACCCATATCTCTCCTCCCACTACAGAGGGCCAGTGTTATGAGTAGTCTGTACTGACCCATATCTCTCCTCCCACTACAGAGGGCCAGTGTTATGAGTAGTCTGTACTGACACATATCTCTCCTCCCACAGAGGGCCAGTGTGAGTAGTCTGTACTGAACCATATCTCTCCTCCCACTACAGAGGGCCAGTGTTATGAGTAGTCTGTACTGACACATCTCTCCTCCCACTACAGAGGGCCAGTGTTATGAGTAGTCTGTACTGACACATATCTCTCCTCCCACTACAGAGGGCCAGTGTTATGAGTAGTCTGTACTGACACATATCTCTCCTCCACTACAGAGGGCCAGTGTTATGAGTAGTCTGTACTGACCCATATCTCTCCTCCCACTACAGAGGGCCAGTGTTATGAGTAGTCTGTACTGACACATATCTCTCCTCCCACTACAGAGGGCCAGTGTTATGAGTAGTCTGTACTGACACATCTCTCCTCCCACTACAGAGGGCCAGTGTTATGAGTAGTCCTGACACATATCTCTCCTCCCACTACAGAGGGCCAGTGTTATGAGTAGTCTGTACTGACCCATATCTCTCCTCCCACTCAGAGGGCCAGTGTTATGAGTAGTCTGTACTGACCCATATCTCTCCTCCCACTACAGAGGGCCAGTGTTATGAGTAGTCTGTACTGACCCATATCTCTCCTCCCACTACAGAGGGCCAGTGTTATGAGTAGTCTGTACTCCCATCTCCTCCCACTACAGAGGGCCAGTGTTATAAGTAGTCTGTACTGACCCATATCTCTCCTCCCACTACAGAGGGCCAGTGTTATGAGTAGTCTGTACTGACCCATATCTCTCCTCCCACTACAGAGGGCCAGTGTTATGAGTAGTCTGTACTGACACATATCTCTCCTCCCACTACAGAGGGCCAGTGTTATGAGTAGTCTGTACTGACAC
Organism: Oncorhynchus nerka; assembly: GCF_034236695.1. NCBI lineage: Eukaryota > Metazoa > Chordata > Actinopteri > Salmoniformes > Salmonidae > Oncorhynchus > Oncorhynchus nerka. Next base: position 28,249,309 of record NC_088402.1, read on the forward strand.
ATATCTCTCCTCCCACTACAGAGGGCCAGTGTTATGAGTAGTCTGTACTGACCCATATCTCTCCTCCCACTACAGAGGGCCAGTGTTATGAGTAGTCTGTACTGACCCATATCTCTCCTCCCACTACAGAGGGCCAGTGTTATGAGTACAAGTGGATGACAGGAGCGTGGAGGAGCTCCTCTCGACTGGTCTGGTGTCAGAGATCTGATGGATTAAATGTCACAGGTATGTGTGTGTGTGTGTGCGTGCGTGTGTGTGTGGGTGTGTGTGTGTGTGTGTGTGTGTGTGCGTGTGTGCATGAGTGTGAGTGTGCTGCTTATACCCCACCCACCATCAGAATGTAACCACCAACACTCCTTATTTTAATTAAACTAATCCCTTTATATATTTGCCTACTTCATATGCCGGTGAATAGAAGTCACTAAACCCTTCTCTAAGGACGAGTATTGAGTGGTATCCTACTGTAGCAAAATATTTGAATCTCTGCACTCAATTTAGTAGCTACATAATAATAACTTTAACTGTATGAATGTGTGCGATGTGAATAAGCTCAGCAGCTCCAATGAATAGTACAATGCAGTTCTGCTGCAGTCAGCGGCCCAGCTCTCTCCAGGTCAGGTGCCTCTGTGGCTGATGATGATGAGGTGGATACGGTCATTTAACACACTGTTTCTGCCTGTCGGAGCGAGTGACGTTAGTTCGTTCGTAGAAGAGAGAGATTGCTTTCTGAGCACTTCCTGACTGCTTGTCACTGTGGAGCTGAGGCCGCGTGTGTGTGTGTATGCATTCCTGTGTGTATGCAGGCGTGCCACCGAGTGTGCGTGTGTATGTGTTAGTGTGTGTGTGTAGGAGGTGAGGAGGATTTAATCCTTGACGATGACGCATTTCAAATCTGCTGGCCGTCACACATCAGCTTTAGGTCTGTGACTGCTACCTCTGCCTCAGTGGTGCACAGAACTCAGAGGTTCTAGGTGAAGAGTTACAGTGTATGTGTCACTTATCATAAAGTATGTGTGTCTTATTCAGCAATGAATCCTCTGAGGAATGAATAACCAGCGATGAATCATCTGAGGAATGAATAACCAGCAGTGAATCCTCTGAGGAATGAATAACCAGCAATGAATCCTCAGAGGAATGAATAACCAGCAATGAATCCTCAGAGGAATGAATAACCAGCAATGAATCCTCAGAGGAATGAATAACCAGCAATGAATCCTCAGAGGAATGAATAACCAGCAATGAATCCTCAGAGGAATGAATAACCAGCAATGAATCCTCAGAGGAATGAATAACCAGCAGTGAATCCTCAGAGGAATGAATAACCAGCGATGAATCCTCTGAGGAATGAATAACCAGCAGTGAATCCTCTGAGGAATGAATAACCAGCAGTGAATCCTCAGAGGAATGAATAACCAGCGACGAATCCTCAGAGGAATGAATAACCAGCAGTGAATCCTCTGAGGAATGAATAACCAGCAGTGAATCCTCTGAGGAATGAATAACCAGCAGTGAATCCTCTGAGGAATGAATAACCAGCAGTGAATCCTCTGAGGAATGAATAACCAGCGACGAATCCTCTGAGGAATGAATAACCAGCAGTGAATCCTCTGAGGAATGAATAACCACTGACTAATAGCACTGACTTTGCTGACAACGTGTTTATTGTGGAAAAATGTACTTACCACGACTGTGATAATTATGTGGTTGTCTCAACTAGCTACACTATATATACAAAAGTATGTGGACACCCCTTCAAATGAGTGAATTTGGCTATTTTATCCAAATGACAAACCTGACAGGTATATAAAATTGAGCACACAGGCATGGAATCTCCACAGACATTGGCAGTGGAATGGCCTTACTGAAGAGCTCGGTGACTTTCAACGTGGCATCGTCATAGGATACCACCATCCAACAAGTCTGTTCGTCAAAATTTCTGTCCTGCTAGAGCTGCCCCGGTCAGTGGTGTTATTGTGAAGTGGAAACGTCCAGGAGCAACAATGTCTCAGCCGCGAGGTGGTAGGCCACACAAGCTTACAGAATGGGGTCCGCCGAGAGCTGAGGCACGTAGTGCATAAAAATCGTCTGCCTCTGGAAATGGGTTTCTATGGCTGAGCAGCCGCACACAGGCCTAAGACCACCATGCGCAATGCCAAGAGTCAGCTGGAGTGGTGTAAAGCTTGCCGCCATTGGAAACTGAAGCAGTGGAAACGCGTTCTCTGGTGTGGTGAATCACGTTTCACCAACTGGCAGTCCGACAGACGAATCTGGGTTTGGCGGATGCCAGGAGAATGCTACCTGCCCGAATGCATAGTGCCAACCTTAAAGTGTGGTGGACGAAGAATAATGGTCTGGGGCTGTTTTTCTTTGTTCGGGCTCCTTATTTCCAGTGAAGGGAAATCTTAACGCTACAGAATACAATGACATTCTAGATGATTCTGTGCTTTCGCCTTTGTGGCAACAGCTTGAGGAAAGCCCTTTCCTGTTTCAGAATGACACCGCCCTCATGCAGAAAGCGAGGTCCATACAGAAATGGTTTGTCGGGATCGGCGTGGAAGAACTTGACTGGCCTGACCTCAATCCCACCTTTGGGATGAATTGGTACGCCAACTGCGAGCCAGGCCTAATCTCCCAACATCTGTGCCCAACCTCAGTAATGCCCTTGTGGCTGAATGGAAGCAAGTCCCAGTAGCAATGTTAGTGGAAAGCCTTCCCAGAAGAGTGGAGGCTGTTATAGCAGCAAAGGGGGACCAATTCTATATTAATGCCCATGATTTTGAAATGAGATGCACAACAACCAGGTGTCCACGTACTTTTGGTCATGTAGTGTATCTTAATATGAATGCACTGTGTGTCATTCTGGATACAACTAAAATAAGACTGAAATGTAAAAAAGTGGATGAAACATTTCTGTAAACTATGGCTAACTCATGATGTTTGGTGTGTAGACATACAGTATGACATTACAAATCAAATCTAACGTTTATTTTTAATATGCATTTATCTAGACAGCTAAATACACAGTACATTTGTTAGGTAGGTGTGCATGAATCATGATATAGCCTGAATTCACACTCATCGTATATTAATGATGCTGTAGACCCTATGCCAAGGCATTCCACAGCCACACGCTCCAGATGGCATATGCATATTTCATGCATATTATATCAAGTGTTTTTTTTGGCATATACCCTGCATTTCCTTGATGTAAACGCTTCTTTTCATGCCATGTGGCTTCCGCTTATGATTTGCATACGCTGTGTGTGTGTGTGTGTGTGTGTGTGTGTGTGTGTGTGTGTGTGTGTGTCCATGTGCATCACCATCATGAATATTCTAAACATCTTCTGATAGATTAGCAGTTTTCTGCCGACAGTATCATTTCTCTGAATAACTTGATGCATCCCGTCCAGGATTACTCTCTGAGTGTCGCTACACATGTATTTCTTGTGAAGTGGGATGTTGAAGTGAAGGCATTTAGCTAAGTGGTGGAAGTGGACCGTTGCTGACTGGTACATAACACTTGGCCTGGCAGCTCTCATTCTCTAAAGCTCCGGTACATATTGTAGAATACCTGGTAAAAGGTGCTGTTAAATCGAAGGAAGCACTGGAACCTTTTCAATCCTCCAATCACTGATGCACTGTGTAAGTCACTTAGGATAGAAGTTACATTTACTACGATCACGCTGCAGACTTCACCCCTCCCTGGCTGCTGTGGTAACCCTGTTTCTTTCAGCCTGGTTACAGTAGTGCTGTTTAAACTCCTAATGACAAACCTGGTCCTGACTGCCACCTACAACATTGCCATAGAAATCACACTTATCAGCAAGGAAAGGTTGTAGTAATGACTGAGCTGAATCTGTTCTAGTTCACTCCACCACCACTAACCATATCCCTCCTCTGTATAACCTTGGTCTAGTTGGTCTAGTTCCCTCCACTCCACTACCATATCCCTCCTCTAGGTCTAGTTTGTCTAGTTCCCTCCACTACACTACCATATCCCTCCTCTAGGTCTAGTTTGTCTAGTTCCCTCCACTACACTACCGTATCCCTCCTCTGTATAACCTTGGTCTAGTTGGTCTAGTTCACTCCCCTCCACTACACTACCATATCCCTCCTCTAGGTGTAGTTGGTCTAGTTCCCTCCACTACATTACCATATCCCTCCTCTAGGTGTAGTTGGTCTAGTTCCCTCCACTACACTACCATATCCCTCCTCTAGGTGTAGTTGGTCTAGTTCCCTCCACTACATTACCATATCCCTCCTCTAGGTGTAGTTGGTCTAGTTCCCTCCTCTACACTACCATATCCCTCCTCTAGGTGTAGTTCGTCTAGTGCCACTACAGTGTCCCTCCTCTTCTCTTCTGTACCCTTCTATTGTATATATTGATTGTCCCCAGGTTAGTTCAAATTAAAGCTGACTGTGAAAGCTGCGAGCCCCTGTATTTTTGCCTAGAGGCAAAATCACTTAAGGGACGAGTCCCAGTCTGCATCCTAAATGGCACCCTATTCCATATATACTGTTGTGCACTTATTTTCCCCAAGATCCATAGAGCTCTCATCAAAAGTAGTGCAATATGTGTGAAATGAGGTGGCATTTAGGACACAGATTTGTTGTCCTTGGTATCTGAAGCATTAAAGCCCAGGTACTGTATCAGAATGAACGGTGCAGTGAAAGCATCAACTCACTACAGTACACACAACTCATCTGAGACGCAGAGATCTCCGTCTGCTTCCTGTTTATCTAAGTGTGTCTATCTGTACGCTTGCTCTCTGGGATGGTGCGTAATGTGAGGTGTGTATCTGCTGAACCATGAATTAATAGGAGTGTGTTTTCGTCAGGGGGGTTGGGGAGGAATTCTGAGCAGCTAGCTATCAGAGTGCTCTAATTACTGAATTATTGCAATATCAAAATATACTGCGAGGGGGGGTAATCAGAGAAATAAAGAGAGGGAGGGAGGAGAGGCATGTAGAATCTAAGGGAGCGAGAAAGAGAGAGAGCGGGAGAGAGAGTGCAAAACAGAGAAGAGGTGTGTAGTGTCTCTGATTCAAGTTGTCTGCAGCACTACAGTCTGAAGTGCAGCAACAAAGACAGCAGTGAAAGCTAACAACCGGGGCCACGTGTCGGCTGCTGTGTGTGTCACAGGAGGTTGGTGGCACCTTAATTGGGAAGGACGGGCTCGTGGAAACGGCTGGAGCGGAATCAGTGGAATGGTATCAAATACATCGAATGCATAGTTTCATGTGTTTGATGCCATCCCATTCACTCCATTCCAGACATTATTATGACCCTTCCTCCACTGGTGTGTGTATGTGCTTGTCTGCTTACATTAGCGCAAGTAAATGTACAGAATGCACCCTCTCTTCCATCCCCTCGCTGCCCCAAACCCCTCCACATTGACACTTGCCCTCTGACCTCTACCCTACAGGTGGCTGCCCTATGACAGCCCAGCCCTTGGCAGACCGATCATGTGATCCAGCCTGCAACAAACCGCGCTCCTTCTGCACAGAGGTGAGTCTGGAAACAGAAAGAGAGAGAGATGGGGAGAGAAAGAGAAAGAGCGAGAGAGAGAGTCAGACAGACCCTGTGGGGATGACACCAGTCCATCTGGGTTAGTTGAGAAAACAGTGTGCAATTGGCATGCTGACTGCAGGAATGTCCACCAGAGCTTTTGCCAGATAGCAGGAATTTGGAGAATTTGGCAGTACATCCAAACGGCATCACAACCACAGACCACGTGTATCCAAGCCGGCTTCTTCACCTGCTGGATGGTCTGAGACCAGCCCCCCGGACAGTTGATGAAACTGTGGGTTTGCATAACCGAAGAATTTCCGTCTCAGGGAAGCTCATCTGCGTGCTTGTTGTCCTCTCTAGGGTCTTGACCTGACTGCAGTTCGGTGTCTTAATCGTGGCGGTGCGGTTATGGTATGGGCAGGCATAAGCTACAGACAATGAACACAATTGCATTTTATGGATGGTAATTTGAATGCACAGAGATACAGTGATGAGATCCTGAGGCAGGGGGTGTTGTGCCATTCATCTGCCGCCATCACCTCATGTTTCAGCATGATAATGCACGGCCCCATGTCTCAAGGATCTGTACACAGTTCCTAGAAGCTGGAAATGTCCCAGTTCATCCATGGCCTGCATACTCACCCAGCCATGTCAACCATTGAGCATGTTTGGGATGCTCTGGATCGACTTGTACGACAGCGTGTTTCAGTTCAAACTAGCCATTGAAGAGGAGTGGGACAACATTTTACAGGCCACCATCAACAGCCTGATCAACTCTATGTGAAGGAGATGTGTCGCTGCATGAGGCAAATGGTCACACCAGACACTGACTGGTTTTCTGATCCACACCCCTACCTTTTCTTAAAGGTATCTGTGACCAACAGATGCATATCTGTATTCCCAGTCCTGTAATTTCAAAACCATAGGGACAAATTATTTCAATTGCCTGATTTCCTGACCTGTAACTCAGTAAAATCTTTGAAATTGTTGCATGTTGCATTTGTATTTTTGTTCAGTATATGTTTGTGTTTTAAGTGATTTCCCAGGGCTGGGGGAGATAAACAGTGTTTCTGTGATTGTGTATGCTGTATATCCTGTTCCATTACATTTTTTCTGTCTATCAGATTCCCTGTTTTTGCGTGTGTCTATATATGCATGCATGCATGGTCTTGGTGTGTGTAAGCTGTGTGTGTCTGTGTGTGTGTGCATGCACATGCAGGTCTTGGTGTGTGTGTAAGCTGTGTGTGTCAGTGTGTTTGTGTGTGTGCATGCACATGCAGGTCTTGGTGTGTGTAAGCTGTGTGTGTCAGTGTGTTTGTGTGTGTGTGCATGCACATGCAGGTGTTGGTGTGTGTATAAGCTGTGTGTGTCAGTGTGTTTGTGTGTGTGTGCATGCACATGCAGGTCTTGGTGTGTTTGTAAGCTGTGTGTGTCAGTGTGTTTGTGTGTGTGTGCATGCACATGCAGGTCTTGGTGTGTGTGTAAGCTGTGTGTGTCAGTGTGTTTGTGTGTGTGTGCATGCACATGCAGGTCTTGGTGTGTGTAAGCTGTGTGTGTCAGCCACAGACTCGGCAGTGTGCTGTTTAGCCCCATGCTGTAGAACCAGGCTGCATAACAAACCAGTGATAAGGCTGCATCCTCATCCTGCCCCTCTCTTTGTCTGCCACTTTGGTTATGCTAATCAACCCTCCTGTTTCCTGCCCTGTTCTTTCATCCGTCGACTATGTGTGTGTGTGTGTGTGTGTTCAGCCGTACAGCCACTGATTGCATTGTGGGTATTTCTTCTCGGGGTGATTATCCTCCGGAGATTGCTGGGGAATAGGGGAGCCCCCCGCCAAGCAGGCAGATGAATGAACAGAGAGAGCGGGATGAGAGAAACAGAGCACCAGAAACCTCTGGGTTGGGCAGATGAATGAACAGAGAGAGAGGGATGAGAGAAACAGAGCACCAGAAACCTCTGGGTTGGGCAGATGAATGAACAGAGCAGAAACCTCTGAGATGAATGAACAGAGAGAGAGGGATGAGAGAAACAGAGCACCAGAAACCTCTGGGTTGGGCAGATGAATGAACAGAGAGAGAGGGATGAGAGAAACAGAGCACCAGAAACCTCTGGGTTGGGCAGATGAATGAACAGAGAGAGAGGGATGAGAGAAACAGAGCACCAGAAACCTCTGGGTTGGGCAGATGAATGAACAGAGAGAGAGGGATGAGAGAAAGAGAGAGCACCAGAAACCTCTGGGTTGGGCAGATGAATGAACAGAGAGAGAGGGGTGAGAGAAACAGAGCACCAGAAACCTCTGGGTTGGGCAGATGAATGAACAGAGAGAGAGGGGTGAGAGAAACAGAGCACCAGAAACCTCTCTGGGTTGGGCAGATGAATGAACAGAGAGAGAGGGGGTGAGAGAAACAGAGCACCGGCAACCTCTGGGTTGGGCAGATGAATGAACAGAGAGAGAGGGGTGAGAGAAACAGAGCACCAGAAACCTCTGGGTTGGGCAGATGAATGAACAGAGAGAGAGGGGTTCTGGGTTGGGCAGATGAATGAACAGAGAGAGAGGGATGAACAGAGAGAGAGAAACAGAGCACAGAGCAGAAACCTCTGGGTTGGGCAGATGAATGAACAGAGAGAGAGGGGTGAGAGAAACAGAGCACCAGAAACCTCTGGGTTGGGCAGATGAATGAACAGAGAGAGAGGGTGAGAGAAACAGAGCACCAGAAACCTCTGGGTTGGGCAGATGAATGAACAGAGAGAGAGGGGTGAGAGAAACAGAGCACCAGAAACCTCTGGGTTGGGCAGATGAATGAACAGAGAGAGAGGGGTGAGAGAAACAGAGCACCAGAAACCTCTGGGTTGGGCAGATGAATGAACAGAGAGAGAGGGATGAGAGAAACAGAGCACCAGAAACCTCTGGGTTGGGCAGATGAATGAACAGAGAGAGAGGGGTGAGAGAAACAGAGCACCAGAAACCTCTGGGTTGGGCAGATGAATGAACAGAGAGAGAGGGATGAGAGAAACAGAGCACCGGAAACCTCTGGGTTGGGCAGATGAATGAACAGAGAGAGAGGGATGAGAGATGAACAGAGAGAGGGGTGAACAGAGCACCGGAAACCTCTGGGTTGGGCAGATCAATGAACAGAGAGAGAGGGGTGAGAGAAACAGAGCACCGGAAACCTCTGATTTGGGCAGATGAATGAACAGAGAGAGAGGGGTGAGAGAAACAGAGCACCAGAAACCTCTGGGTTGGGCAGATGAATGAACAGAGAGAGATGGGTGAGAGAAACAGAGCACCTCTGGGTTGGGCAGAAACCTCTGGGTTGGGCAGATGAATGAACAGAGAGAGAGGATGAGAGAAACAGAGCACCAGAAACCTCTGGGTTGGGCAGATGAATGAACAGAGAGAGAGGGATGAGAGAAACAGAGCACCAGAAACCTCTGGGTTGGGCAGATGAATGAACAGAGAGAGAGGGTGAGAGAAACAGAGCACCAGAAACCTCTGGGTTGGGCAGATGAATGAACAGAGAGAGAGGGGTGAGAGAAACAGAGCACCAGAAACCTCTGGGTTGGGCAGATGAATGAACAGAGAGAGAGGGGTGAGAGAAACAGAGCACCAGAAACCTCTGGGTTGGGCAGATCAATGAACAGAGAGAGAGGGGTGAGAGAAACAGAGCACCGGAAACCTCTGATTTGGGCAGATGAATGAACAGAGAGAGAGGGGTGAGAGAAACAGAGCACCAGAAACCTCTGGGTTGGGCAGATGAATGAACAGAGAGAGAGGGGTGAGAGAAACAGAGCACCAGAAACCTCTGGGTTGGGCAGATGAATGAACAGAGAGAGAGGGGTGAGAGAAACAGAGCACCGGCAACCTCTGGGTTGGGCAGATGAATGAACAGAGAGAGAGGGGTGAGAGAAACAGAGCACCAGAAACCTCTGGGTTGGGCAGATGAATGAACAGAGAGAGAGGGATGAGAGAAACAGAGCACCAGAAACCTCTGGGTTGGGCAGATGAATGAACAGAGAGAGAGGGATGAGAGAAACAGAGCACCAGAAACCTCTGGGTTGGGCAGATCAATGAACAGAGAGAGAGGGGTGAGAGAAACAGAGCACCGGAAACCTCTGATTTGGGCAGATGAATGAACAGAGAGAGAGGGGTGAGAGAAACAGAGCACCAGAAACCTCTGGGTTGGGCAGATGAATGAACAGAGAGAGATGGGTGAGAGAAACAGAGCACCAGAAACCTCTGGGTTGGGCAGATGAATGAACAGAGAGAGAGGGATGAGAGAAACAGAGCACCAGAAACCTCTGGGTTGGGCAGATGAATGAACAGAGAGAGAGGGATGAGAGAAACAGAGCACCAGAAACCTCTGGGTTGGGCAGATGAATGAACAGAGAGAGAGGGGTGAGAGAAACAGAGCACCAGAAACCTCTGGGTTGGGCAGATGAATGAACAGAGAGAGAGGGGTGAGAGAAACAGAGCACCAGAAACCTCTGGGTTGGGCAGATGAATGAACAGAGAGAGAGGGGTGAGAGAAACAGAGCACCAGAAACCTCTGGGTTGGGCAGATGAATGAACAGAGATCAATGAACAGAGAAAGAGGGGGTGAGAGAAACAGAGCACCGGAAACCTCTGATTTGGGCAGATGAATGAACAGAGAGAGAGGGGTGAGAGAAACAGAGCACCAGAAACCTCTGGGTTGGGCAGATGAATGAACAGAGAGAGAGGGGTGAGAGAAACAGAGCACCAGAAACCTCTGGGTTGGGCAGATGAATGAACAGAGAGAGAGGGGTGAGAGAAACAGAGCACCGGCAACCTCTGGGTTGGGCAGATGAATGAACAGAGAGAGAGGGGTGAGAGAAACAGAGCACCAGAAACCTCTGGGTTGGGCAGATGAATGAACAGAGAGAGAGGGATGAGAGAAACAGAGCACCAGAAACCTCTGGGTTGGGCAGATGAATGAACAGAGAGAGGGATGAGAGAAACAGAGCACCAGAAACCTCTGGGTTGGGCAGATGAATGAACAGAGAGAGAGGGTGAGAGAAACAGAGCACCAGAAACCTCTGGGTTGGGCAGATGAATGAACAGAGAGAGAGGGGTGAGAGAAACAGAGCACCAGAAACCTCTGGGTTGGGCAGATGAATGAACAGAGAGAGAGGGATGAGAGAAACAGAGCACCAGAAACCTCTGGGTTGGGCAGATGAATGAACAGAGAGAGAGGGGTGAGAGAAACAGAGCACCAGCAACCTCTGGGTTGGGCAGATGAATAAACAGAGAGAGCGATGATAGAAAGAAGGAGACAGAGAAGAATAAGAGAAAGAGAGAAGGAACATGGGTTAACTTTGGGCTCGCTGTATACCCCAACCAAAACAGACCCCACCCTTTAAATCTCAAAGCATAAATTTATGTCTGATCCCCCCCTCTTTCAAAGCAGCAGTAGCATCACAAAGGGGTTTGAAATGTGCGATGGTTCATTTTAATACTGCCAAGATATGAGGCTGAGCTCAAGCTGAGGGATGATTAATTCAGTTACACCTGAGAATATTTGATAAGAAATAACCTTACTTATTAAAATCCAACTTGATGCTTAACCAGGTCAGTAGCTTCCGACAGCTTTATTTGCTCTGCTAAAAGAGATGAAACTGACAAAAATGATTTCATATTGACCGTCTCTGACATGCCTGCAAGAGCAACCCCTTGAGTTCATTTCCCTTATACATGTGTGTTCCTCCCCTCTTCTCCTAGGCGGGTGTGTGTGGTTGTGATGAGGGCTACACGGAGGTGATGACATCAGACGGCCTGCTGGACCAGTGTACGGTGATCCCTGTGTTAGAGATCCCCACTGCAGGGGACAACAGGGCTGACGTGAAGACCATCAGGGCGGTCAGCCCCACACAGCCCTCCAACAGCCTGCCTGGCCGAGCTGGACGCACCTGGTTCCTACAGCCCTTCGGACCAGGTGCACTAACCAGACAGATTTACTCTAGCAATTTACGGGACAGTAGGGAACCATCCAAGAAATTTCTTAGTTGTTATTATGTGATATTGGTGAATCTTGTTAGAATATCGGCCTATATTTTGTAGAAAGTCAATGTGAATATATTCAGGAATTATAGCAGCATTTGCAGTAGAGCAACAAAAAGGTAACCATTCTGCATGGTGTCATTCCCAGTAGCCACATTGTTTTTGCACAAATCCCTTAACGACGTCAAGAGGTATATGAACAGAAGTCTCACACCGGCCGTTTGCCCACATATTTAGGATTAGGCCGAGAATTTGTCATCCTCAGAATATCCATCAATTCTACTCACGGATGATGATGCGGTGGATCTTTATAGTCACAGAAAAATGGAGGCACAATCCATCTATAATAATTTACACACAACAGATGATCAGGAAAACATGTGGTGTGCTGCTCTACTGCACAGGAATGGAGGTGCAGAGAAGCCGTTCACATTAGAGTCCAATGTGAGCTGTCACTGACGTTGGTCACTTGCCAGTGTGCTAAGTGTGTGTGGTGTGTCCTTCTCTGCAGATGGTAAACTGAAGACATGGGTCTACGGTGTGGCAGCTGGAGCTTTTGTTCTACTCGTCTTTATAGTCTCCATGACCTTCCTAGCCTGGTAAGTTAACCTGTTTGATAGTTTGTGTATATCAGTTATCTGAATGTCACCTGTATTCTGTATGTATGTATGTATGTATGTATGTATGTATGTATGTATGTATGTATGTATGTATGTATGTATGTATGTATGTATGTATTGTATGTATGTATGTATGTAATCACCTGTATGTACACTGAGTGTACAAAACATTAACCTCTACGAGATCTGTGACCCACCTCACGGGACGGTTGAGCTAACGTGCTCTAATGCGTTTAGCATGAGGTTGTAAGTAACAAGAACATTTCCCAGGGCATAGACATATCTGATATGGGCAGAACGCTTAAATTCTTGTTAATCTAACTGCACTGTCCCATTTACAGTAGCTATTACAGTGAAAGAATACCATGTTATTGTTTGAGGAGAGTGCACAGTTATGAACTTGAAAATGTATCAATAAACCAATTAGGCACATTTGGGCAGACTTGATACAGCATTTTGAACAGAAATGCAATTGTTCATTGGATCAGTCTAAAACTTTGCACATACACTGCTGCCATCTAGTGGCCAACACCAAAATGATGCCTAACCTGGAATAGTACATTGTGATGTTTCTCTTGCATTTCAAAGATGATTAAAAAAATAACATTCCTTTGTGTTGTCTTTTACCAGATCTAATGTGTTACATTCTCCCACATTCATTTCCACAAACTTCAGTGCTTCCTTTTAAATGGTATCAAGAATATGCATATCCTTGCTTCAGGTCCTGAGAAACAGGCAGGTAGATTTGGGTATGTCATTTTAGGCGAATATAAAAAAAAATCTTAAAAAGGGTTTGATGCTTAAGTGGTTTTAAGGACATCTGCTCTTTCCATGTCATATACTGACAATGTGAATCCAGGTGAAAGCTACAGTATTAACCCTCACTTGTTAAATCCACTTCAATCAGTGTAGGTGAAGGGGAGGAGACAGGTTAAATAATGATTTTAAGCCTTGAGACCATTTAGACATGGAGGTGTGGTGTGCCATTCAGAGGGTGAATGGGTAAGACAAAAGATTTAAGTGCCTTTGAAAGGGTTATGGTAGTAGGTGCCAAGTGCACCAGTTTGTGTCAAGGACGGCAGCGCTGCTGTGTTTTTCACACTCAACAGTTTCCCGTGTGTTCCGATAATGCTCCCCCAACCAAAGGACATCCAGCCAATTTGACACAACTGTGGGAAGTATTGGAGTCAACATGGGCCAGCATCCCTCTGGAAGGCTTTTGACACCTTGTAGAGTGCATCCTCTGATGAATTGAGGCTGTCCTGAGTGCGAAAGTGTGGGGTGCAACCCAATATTAGGAAGGTGTCCTTAATGTTTTGTGCACTCAGTGTATATTATTTCACGATCACATCAGCTTCATTTTTACCCATTCATTTTCATTTCAAATCATGTCATTACTTGTACTCTCCATTTTGCTTTTCTCTTTCCATCTATCTCCCCACCTCACCCGTTCATCCCCCCACCTTATCCGTTCACCCCCCCCTCCTCCGTGCACCCCCTCCTCCTTGCACCCCCTCCTCCGTGCACCCCCTCCTCCTCCGTGCACCCCCCTCCTCCGTGCACCCCCTCCCCTCCGTGCACCCCCTCCTCCTCCGTGCATCCCCCTCTCCTCCGTGCACCCCCTCCTCCTCCGTGCACCCCCCTCCTCCGTGCACCCCCTCCTCCTCCGTGCACCCCTCCTCCTCCTCCGTTCACCCCCTCCTCCTCCGTGCACCCCCCTCCGTGCACCCCCCTCCGTGCAACCCCCCACCCTCCCCTCCTCCTCCGTGCACCCCCTCCTCCTCCGTGCACCCCCTCCTCCTCCGTGCACCCGTCCTCCTCCGTTCACCCCCCCTCCTCCATCAGTCAGAGTATTACCCGTCTCTGTAACTGGAACCATGACCGGTGCACTGATACAGTGGTCTGGAGAGGACAGAACGATCATACCATGGCTTATACGTGTCCTGACTGCCAGATTGAGGCACACGAACTAGAACAACAACATCCATATCAACAACAACAACCACATCAGAATCATTGTCAAGATCAACAAAAATTACAACAACAAAAACATAAATATCAACAACAACATCAACAAAATCAACAACAACCACCACCACCACCAGAACAAAATCAACACTGTCAGCAACAACCATATAATCAACCACATCAATATCAACAAGAAGCACAACAGCATCAACAACAAAACCATCATAAACAACAAAATCACCACCAACAACCACAACAACAACCACAAGGCATAGAAACACTCATAACTTAGAGGTCCTGACGTAATGGCGGCCCTCGCTGCAGTGTTCACACAAACTCCCCTACCCTCTGTCTTTCTCTCCTTCCCACATCTGCTATCACATGTGCCTGTCCGACCAATCACATGGAGCTATTGATGGAGGTGAGCAGGAAGTCATCCCCTCAGGTCCCTCTGTTAGACCTCTGACTCCTCTGTGCTCCTGGAGTTTGTTGAGTAGTCTTTAGAGCACCTCCATACTTAAACATACTTCTGTACAGAATCCATTTTAGGAAGTCCCTTGGTTATTTGTTGAAGGACTTCATAATATGGATGCCGTATATTTCTGATTTCAGAGATGCAGAACATTGATCTCATAGTTACTCTATAAAACGACCAGCTTTCACTTTTAATAGCATACTGTCCTCTTGTGGCCAGATAGAAGAATCACTCATCACCATTATTCAATGATCCCCTCACCATTCCAGATAGAAGAATCACTCATCACCATTATTCAATGATCCCCTCACCATTCCAGATAGAAGAATCACTCATCACCATTATTCAATGATCCCCTCACCATTCCAGATAGAAGAATCACTCATCACCATTATTCAATGATCCCCTCACCATTCCAGATAGAAGAATCACTCATCACCATTATTCAATGATCCCCTCACCATTCAAGCCTTTATTTGTACCATCCATTCCTCCCGATCCATTTATGATGGACACATTCCACAACATATCTTATTTACATTTGATATATATTCATCATTGTGTTGTTATTGTCTCTCATCCCTGTGTTTTGTATGCAATGTTGTGATGTGTGATATATTAGAGCCTGCCCAGACATGCCATAGTGTTGTCATCATTATGTACCTATAGCTAACTGTCTACACTGTCTCTGTGTGCCATAGCCTAGTTTCCATTAAGGTGAGTGGGAACTGTTTGAGTGGGAACTGTTCTGGGCTGGGGAAAAAAGCTGCTTTCTGTACTGTGCTTGTCCCCCTCATCAGCTTCCTGTAGAGTTCAACCTCTATCACATGTCTCAATATAAAAATGAATTACAGCAGCTGTTGAAATTTTCCATTAAGTGCTGCGTTATCGACTGCACCATCACTTCAATGCTAGGACAAGGGGCCCTGAAATGTGCTTCTGAAATGTTCCTTACTACTGCTGTAACCAACAGATGTGTTGTTTTTCCTTCAAGGACAGTGGTAGTGTAAGAACAGAGTCATTGGCAATTTCAATATTGCCTTTTGCATGATGGTAGAAGTGACCGTGTACTGAACGCATGGCCTTCAGCACAGTGATGCATGCAGCTGTTTACATGAGGCGACCAGTTTGAAAAGATAGCAGAGAGAGCTCTATGTATCAGCTGGGGGTAACTTAGCCATGATATGGATACGTCCTTCATTATTATGATGTCTAGGCCTACATATTGGGGCTAGGGGTGTCTAAATGTCCTCTTGAAAAATTGAAATATAAAACATGTAATAACAATGCTTGTGCCATTTTTATTTCCTAGTAAAAAGCCAAAGAAACCCCAGAGAAGACAGATGTATAACAACCGGCTCAAGCCCCTGACCCTGGCCTATGACGGAGACGCTGACATGTGAACCTCCTAATCTACCTGTGGCAGAATCATTTTACACTGATGTCATGGAGACTGTCGTCGTGGGAACAGACAGATTGGTTGTCAGGGAGACCCACCTTTGACGGTTCTTCTCAGGCTACCAGTGGGCGTGTGGCTTAAAATATCTGGAACTCTGGGAAGACTTACATTATGTCACTGATTTATCAATAACAACAAAAAATGAAAGTCAGACAGAAATCGAACCATGTTTGTTCATTAGTAGCCTAGAATTTTCCTCCCTCAATATTTTTGATGTATTTAATTTTTGTATAATTTGTTTCACAAGAGCCTTCACAAACTCTATCTTCTTCTTAAGGAAGTCTGCCTTTGCTTATTTGCCATTTAGTACTTTTTCTGTCAAATAAAAAGCCTTTTGAAACAAAGGTTGTTGGAGAGGGCCCTGAAAAAACACAATGATTTTTGCTGCAAAAGCATAAGTCCCTCCTTTGCTACAGGTGCTCTGTTGAAAATTAAATGAGAAACACGCAATGCTTTTTTAAAACTTTTCCTGGAGAAAATTGCTGCCTCTCTATTTTTGTTCTGGACTGGATCCTTTTCCCTAAAAAATAAAACAAGAAGAAAGTGTCCTAATCTTGCAGAAATGCTGTCAACCTTTGTAGGAAATCTCTTTCTGCCTCTCCTTTTCTCTTCTGTTTTCAGGCGCAATATTGCACTATATTAGTGCAGCATGATATGTACTTATGTCTAGGAAGCTGCCTCTCTCAATACAAGATGATGTACAGTCTTGTGCTAGAAATGTAAAAAAGTAGACTTTTTTTCAAAAACTAAACTCACCAACATTTGTTAAGAATATTTTGCTTATTTTGCTTCTTGTATGTGATATGATGATAGTACGGACGATGCCATGTAAATATTATTTATTTTGTGGGCACCACTTTACCTTTGTAGTAGTATCTGTTTTCAACTGCACTTAATTGAGCTTGCCTGGCGCAATGGAGCCATTGGAATAGTCCAAACCCCGCCCATCTGACACTCCAGGCCAGGCTCAATTAAATGCTCAAAGTATTGGAAAGAAAACAAACACCGTTTGAACCCAGGTCTCAACATGTCTCATTTCTCTGCCTGACTGACTGACTTTATGTTTGTCTCCTGTTGGTTTCTCTGACTGTTGAAGGCTTATTATGGTTAATCATTGTTTTTCCATTTCATTTATTATCTTAATTCAACATCTTAAAGTGCACTGCAGGGAATCCGGATTCCGCATGGCAGAAAAATCATATTGCTCACACCATAAAGAAGCTAACTCAAAGAGCTGTTGAATGTTCATCGAGACACAGCAGCAATTCTATTTGATGACGCGATTGAAAGGGTGCATTTTCACAGTGCAAGGGCAATGTGATTCCTTTTTCCTACTGCGAGTTTGAATGAATATGGTCTTAGTTGTTAAGACAGACAGAAGGGTGTGACTGGGTTTGTTCACAACGTCTTCTTTACCTTCTGCTACATCAGAAGAGAGAGGGTCCACTTTATATCTCGGTCTAATATCTACTGCTGTGTAACATCGTCAATCCTAACTAGAACAGCCTACTTGTATCCAAACTACTTCGGCGTATTGCTATATACATATCATACGTGATCTCTCAACGCTGTTCATATTCAGTGTGGCTGTTACATCGATTGAGAGATGAGTGTGACTACAATGTCTACAATAATCACTCACACACACTTATGCTTTGTTTGTTCTCCCTGCCTTGGTGCTATTCTATGATGGGTTATGTATTGCAAAAGCTAGATAGAATGTAGCCTAGGTAGCCACAATGACACTCCAAGGAATTCCAAGGAACAGATGCATCAAGGTCCTAGATGTCGCTCAAGCTTCTCATGCTAATGATGCAGTGACATATCTGAAGAGTCAGAGTCCTCTGTCTGAAAACAGGTTATATGCATAATATTGGGTATGGCGGACTGGCAGTTGGTAGTGCAGACTGTTTATTCAATGGTGTAGATGGACAAACCTCGTGTAAAGTAAATTAATCTGTTACAACCGTTCTATCCCCCAGAAAACAAAGAGGGTATTGAATCGTGGTAGTAGAGACAGACGGACAGACACATCATTGATCATTTCGAGGAGTCTGTTGCCAGCTGGTCAAAGGGAATGTTCACTTTTTTAAATGAGTTGTAAATAAATGACTGCATCATTTGTTTTATTTAACCATTATTTATGTATTATATATAAATATGTTCATTTCTTTTTTTATTGCGCAGTGTTAAGTAAAAACCTCTAGAAGTGTGTGTGCGCGTGCGTGCTTGCGTGTGTGTGCGTGCGTGCGTGCGTGCGTGTGTGTGTGTGTGCATGTGTGTTTCTGCCTATGTGTGTGTAACGTTAATGATCTTTGCTAAAGCGATACTGATGATTACCTTGTTAAAACAAAGTTGCAGAGCTCTGTCCTTTTCCTACAGGTTGTTTATATGTATCTGACCAGTTGCTGATAATAAATAAGAAAAAAATAATAATTGTGTCATTAGCCTCTATGACAAGGCTCTCATCTCTATCTATCTATCTATGTCTCACCCGTATTAAAAAGCGAATATGTTGTAATATCAATGTATACCACTAGATGGGGCTAGAACACTATTACTTAAGATTCTCTCCAGCTAGGTCTTTGAAAATATATGTCTCCCCTCTTCCAGCGCAGAAGAAAATATAGATATAGAAACACTCAGCTGAAGACGGCAGAATCTGTGAGAAACTCAGACCCAGGACACACGTAGGTCAGAAAGAGCTATCCACACACACACACACACACACACACAGACGTCAGAGGACAGAAGGGGCTTTAGTGAAGTCTGAGGAACTGGAGCTATTCTACTGTACATTTAAAATCACACTCTCTCTGGCCTGGGCGATAGCGTGAAGATGTTTCTTAATCTTTAAGAGTCTAAACTGGGGCGGATTGTTTGAAAATGATCCTGCCAAGGAAAAATATATATAAAAAATATTAGATAAAACATTGAATTTGGCCTTACTGCTATTAGCCCATAGAAATGCATTTCATAACAGATTCATACATGTAAAAACAGATTTTCTTAACTGGTACCAGGCTGGATTGAGGCGCAGCCCATGCAACAAAACTAAACATATCTCTAGTTTAAACAAACAGATTTGGACAGGGATTACTTAATCATATTTGTTCCTAGTGGAACATAAAGCTTCCATGAGAGAGCACCACTGGTACCAATTTGATGTCTTTCTGGGAATGGTTTTCCAGGCCAGTCATGACAGGATTGTGCTTTACATTTACAGGGCATTCCTACGTAATGGTCTTGTAGATATTGTTACCATGTTGTTTCTATGTAAATTACACATCATTTAGTAAGTGTCCCTAACAGCAGCCTATTCCTTGTTTAGTGGACTATATTTGACCAGGCCTTGGTTTACAGGAAATTACATTCCTCCACTGAATCAGTTGATTGTCCTCTCCTCTGCTTGTTAAAGTCATGTTTTGGTCTTAGTCAACCAGAGTCATCACACTGTCACAATTGTAATCATTGATCAGGGAGACTAACCACAGTTCGTCTGTGTGGCCTTGGTACTACTGGCCATTCAGCTCATCTCATGATCATGTCTCCATCTGTGTGTGTGTGTGTGTGTGTGTTTGTGTGTGTGTGTGTGTGTGTGTGTGTGTGTGTGTGTGTGTGTGTGTGTGTGTGTGTGTGTGTGTGTGTGTGTGTGTGTGTGTGTGTGTGTGTGTGTGTGTGTGTGTGTGTGTGTGTGTGCTCCTTAATCAACTTAATCAATTCACTTCTGTTGTGATACCACTTCTTGTTTCGACCTCTGAGTTATGAAGATCCAGGAAAATTTGATGAAGAGAGAGAGGAAATTTGAAGCACTTGATCATTTTGGCATATATCGCTCTCTCTCAATTTCTCTATCTATCTATCTATGTCTCAATTTCTCTATCTATCTATGTCTCAATTTCTCTATCTATCTATGTCTCAATTTCTCTATCTATCTATCTATGTCACAATTTCTCTATCTATCTATCTATCTATCTATCTATCTATCTATCTATCTATCTATCTATCTATCTATCTATCTATCTATCTATCTATCTATCTATCTATCTATGTCTCTATCTATCTATCTATGTCTCAATTTCTCTATCTATCTATCTATGTCTCAATTTCTCTATCTATCTATCTATGTCACAATTTCTCTATCTATCTATGTCTCAATTTCTCTATCTATCTGTGTCTCAATTTCTCTATCTATCTATCTATGTCACAATTTCTCTATCTATCTATCTATCTATCTATCTATCTATCTATGTCTCTATCTATCTATCTATGTCTCAATTTCTCTATCTATCTATCTATGTCTCAATTTCTCTATCTATCTATCTATGTCACAATTTCTCTATCTATCTATGTCTCAATTTCTCTATCTATCTATGTCTCAATTTCTCTATCTATCTATCTATGTCACAATTTCTCTATCTATCTATCTATCTATCTATCTATCTATCTATCTATCTATCTATCTATCTATCTATGTCTCTATCTATCTATCTATGTCTCAATTTCTCTATCTATCTATCTATGTCTCAATTTCTCTATCTATCTATCTATGTCACAATTTCTCTATCTATCTATCTATCTATCTATCTATGTCTCTATCTATCTATCTATGTCTCAATTTCTCTATCTATCTATCTATGTCACATGCGCCAAATACAACCGTGAAATGCGTACTTACAAGTCCTTAACCAATAATGTAGTTGTAGAAATAGAGTTAAGAAAATATTTACGAAATACACTTAATGTAAAAAATTAAATCAAAAGTAACACTATAAAATAACAATAGTAGACACTATATACCACCTGTATATACCACCTGTATATACCACCTGTATATACCACCTGTATATACCACCTGTATATACCACCTGTATATACCACCTGTATATACCACCTGTATATACCACCTGTATATAGTGTCTACTATTGTTATTTTATAGTGTTACTTTTGATTTTTTACATGAAGTTTATTGTCCATGTGCGGGGGTACAGGTTAGAGGTCATTTGTACATGTAGGTAGGGGTAGAGTGACTGTGCATAGATAATAAACAGTGACTAGCAGCAGTGTAAAAACAAACGGGAGGGGGGGTTCAATGTAAACAGTCCGGGTGGCCATTTGATTAATTGTTCAGCAGTTTTATGGCTTGGGGGTAGAAACTGTTAAGGAGCCTTTTGGACCTAGACTTGGCGCTGCGGTACCGCTTGCCGTGCGGGAGCAGAGAGAACAGTCTATGACTTGGTTGACTGGAGTCTTTGACAATGTTTTGGTCCTTCCTCTGACACCAACTAGCATATAGGTCCTGGAAGCTTGGCCCCAGTGATGTACTGGGCCGTACTCACTATCCTCTGTAGCGCCTTACGGTCGGATGCCCAGCAGTTACCATACGAGGTGGTGATGCAACCAGTCAGGATGCTCTCAATAGTGCAGCTGTAGAACTTTTCTTTTCAGTCTCCTGAGGGTGAAAAGGTGTTGACATGCCGTCGATGTTAATGGGGCCTGTTCGGCCCTCCTTTTCCTGTAGTCCACGATCAGCTCCTTTGTCTTGCTCACGTTGAAGGAGAGGTTGCTGTCCTGGCAAGTCTCTGAAGACCTCCCTATAGGCTGTCTTATCGTTGTCAGTGTTCAGGCCCACCGCTGTTGTGTCATCAGCAAACTTAATGATGGTGTTGGAGTCATGGCTGAACAGGGAGTAGAGGAGGGGACTAAGCATGCATCCCTGAGGGGCCCCCGTGTTGAGGATCAGCGTGGCAGATGTGTTGTTGCCTACCCTTACGACCTGAGGGCGGCCCGTCAGGAAGTCCAGGATCCAGGAGGGAGGTGTTTCGTTTCAGGGTCCTTAGCTTAGTGATGAGCTTTGTGGCACTATGGCGTTCAACGCTGAGCTTTAGTCAATGAACAGCATTCTCACATAGGTGTTCCTTTTGTCCAGGTGGGAAAGGGCAGTGTGGAGTGCGATTGAGATTGTGTCATCTGTGGATCTTTTGGGGCGGTATGTGAATTGGAGTGGATCTAAAGTTTTTGTGATGATGGTGTTGATGTGAGCCATGACCAGCCTTTCAAAGCACTTCATGGCTACCGACATGAGTGCTACGGGGCGGTAATCATTTAGGCAGGTTACCTTTGCTTTCTTGGGCACAGGGACTATGGTGGTCTGCTTGAAACATATAGGTAATTACAGACTTGGTCAGGGAGAAGTTGAAAATGTCAGTGAAGACACTTGCCAGTTGGTTCCAGTTATTTATGTCTGCCGAGGCCTGGTGATGAATGCTTGGCATCACTTTAAATATCCAACAGACAAAACCATGTACTAGATGAGTACTAGATAAGTACTAGATAAGTACTAGCTGAATTGTCTGCGTCTGTTTTTCAAGACATCAGTGATGTAACCAGTAGAGAGGCCACTGCCAGATGCTCCTGCTGACGATGTCTGGAAGATAAATAGCCTGGACTGACATACTTTGGGGAGCAGAATTTAGCTCCTCGTATGTTTTTTGTCAGCTGAGAACCTTAAACTAGAAACATTTCCCTAATTGTCCCACTTCTCCCTTCATTTAGAGAATTTGGAGTGCATCTGCAAGACTTCATCCACAGAATGACAAGCATTCAAACATAGTTCTTCCTCTCTTCCATTTCTCCTCCTGTCTTTCTCCTCTGGCTCCAAGAGCCTGCAGGCTGCAGTCAGTCAGACACACACACACACACAAACAGTAACACACAGTGGGTCTAATTGTGATGAGGAGGAAGTACTCGATGGTGATGGCTGCCAGCTGCATCCTGTGACCGTCATTCTGATCCCGCATTTGTCTCTGTCATCTCCAAGATCCCTCCGTCCATCCGCCCGCCGCCTGCACGTTCCCGCCCGCCTGCCCGCCTGACCGCACATCCACATAAAAGACGTTGGCAGCCTCCGCCACAAGCTCCAGGAAGACCGCGCTTTGTACCCACACATGGCAGATCGATGTGCCCACCCTCCCAACATAACAACCCACCAGGCACCCTCCCACTACCCACCACCCATCCATTCTGGTCAGGGGTAAAAACTCATGTTAGACTTGTCTGTCCCTCTCTGGGTGTCTAGTCAGAGCGGAGTGGAGTGGGCACTTCAGATGCCAGATGGCTGGCAGGATGGCATAGACATGGCAGCCACAGATCCCTGCCACCACCACATCATGGTTAGGCCTGAAGCTAAGGGGCCTGCTCCCCTCTCCTCTGCTCCCAACATCTGCCCTGACGATCGGGCAATGAGCCATGCCAGCTGGGTGTATTCATAATACCGGACGGATCAGGCTCGGTCTCCTATACGTACTGCCAACGTCACTCAGCTCATTCCACAGCCCCCTTCTTTTCTCTCCCTCTCCCCTTCATTAGTCCTCTTTCCATCCCCTTCCCCTTCCTTTCTCACCGTCCCTGTCCCGCCCTCCATCCTGGGTAGGACTATTAGGGAAGTGACTAGTTTGTAATTCGTTGCCCGTTGCTCTGCACTGTAGTGAATGGGCACCAAAGGTGTGCCAGGGAAAATTAGCACCAACTCCTGATTATCCCTTTAACTTAGGGTGTCTCTTGGAGTGAGAGAGAGAAAGAGAAGTGTGTGGGAGGGGGCGTGATCAGGAGGAAGAGAAAGTTGCAGCTCAGTGTTTAGTTCACATAGCGCCCTTCAATGGATTCTCTCTCTCATATCTCTGATGTTGCAAAATTGACTAGTTCAGTTGTAACTCTTCAATATGATACAAGCATTTCACTACACTCGCATTAACATCTACTAACCATGTGTATGTGACAAATACAATTTGATTTGATGCTCTGTAATGCTGTTTTGCCCTTGAAAATCCTTGAGCCCCGACATTATTCTCTTTCAAAAATGTTTTAGGCTCTGAAACATGGCAGAGCGACTATTGCCAAGGTCCTGGCGAAGGTCCTATGCGTTGTGTATTTGTGTCAATAAATCACATCGGGAGCATATGCTGCAAATTATCCTCCAAGAAAACATTGGCCAATTCCCCATTTTTTTTATTCCACTTCACTTCCTGATGATTCGCTAGTATCGAAACCTCAAACCTGGGTCTGCATATATTAAGCGTTTTAGAGTCCACATGAGTAGTCATATTCATTGTGAACTAAAAGGTAAGAACTGATCCTAAACCAGCACTTTCGTCGCTTGGTAGGGCCTCTGGTTCTTGGGCACCAGTCCTGTACTTCCAGAATGAGGGGTATCAGGGTAGCAGCAGACCCCAGGCTGGGATTCAGCATCATGGCAGGCCTCTAAAGATTTATCCCCCTGGGTCTGGTGCTGCTGCAGCTGTTGTGAAGGCTAGTCCCTCTCCCTCTCTTTCTCTCTCCTGTGAAGGCTCCCTAAGCCATTCAGAACAGGAATCCATCAGGCCCAGGGGTGAGTTATAGTGACAGTAGCAGACCACCACAATGTTATAGCACTGAGAGGACCACCGATTTATTCAACCAGAACTACCCTCCCTGTCTTTTCCTCTCCTCTCTTCCCCTCCTCTTTTTTTTCCTCCAGGATGGCATTTGAAAGGAATCTATCTATACTGCCTGCAACAATCACACACTCAGCATGTGGTGCACGCTCCTTTAACCTTGTGCTCTGACAGTGCCTTTACGTATAGTTTGATACCGCACAATGATAGCAACACGCACATGCATGTGCACATAGACATGAATTGACTTTGCACTTGTGGTAGTCAAGCTATGGACCATCCACATAATAAGACCCCAGAGTCCCTCAAGTAGCCTACTTCTTAGGCCCTGCCTTCCACTTGAGTGACATCAAAGTGTTCTGCTTAACCCTTCCAAGGTCTTGAACATCCTCAATAAGGCTACATTTAGCACTTCTGTCAATGTAGGCTCATCTTTCACGGCTAAATTGAATTATATGTTTTAGACTGTTACTAAATATACAGTAGGTCCATGTTTGTATGCATTAGCATTTGGTTAGTCAAAATTCTGCACATAACCTATAGCCTACAAGAAAACAATGTCATTGTCCAGCCTTATATGGCAGTGATCTGTCCATACATATTGAGGGAGGGAGCTGGTGCTATAGCCTAGTGAGTTAGTTTTTCCTGGAGTCATACTGTATACGCACTGTGGCTCTCTGTGAATGTCGGCTCGTTTATCTCTATCAACCAACCCCACCACTCTACCGCCAGTCAGTAAATGAACAGCTTTCCCGTTGAGCTATAGTGGCTGTTTAAAGACAACTCTGTGATCCTTGCGTCTCGGACCAATCTCGCCCCGTTTTTTAATATTTCCCTCGTTCCTCTCCTACCCTCCCTCCTCTTCTCTCTCTCATATTATGTGTGGACAGAGCGACGGTGTTTCTCTCAGCCCGGATGTGTTGTAGGCACGCGTTTTCCAGAGGCGCGGTTATAAAGCGTCCGTTATTTATCTGACTCTACTTTTAACTGTTCTCCTTTTCAGTAAGGAACTGCTAGGCGAGCCTCACGCGCACGGCAGGCAGCAAGACAATCAAATCAAGGACTGATCCCTTATGTTTGCTCTGAATCGAATTTTCATCTTTCATTGAACTATGACATTGCTTCAGCCCTGCTCTCTGGATTAATTCCTTTGTAATCGTTATTTGTTCCCCCCCATCTCGTCCAATATCTGTCTCCAAGTGTAGGCTAAGCTTCAGTGGTCATGGGGTGTGTAATTTCATTTTCGCCTAGGCTGGTGAGGGTCTTGACGGTTGTGTAAAAGCGGATAACGCGTGGATTTATGGTCTTCACAGACAAAGAGCCAGCGAAGGGAAACTAGTGGAAGTTTGAGACCAGGAAGAATGCATGCGACGTGTTGGTGTGCGGTGTTACTCCTAACTCCAGCGTTTTACCTGGTGAGTAGTGGTTTTGTTTGTGTTTATAAATACTTTGTCGTGTCACTGTTGTCTCTGTGTTTTGTGGTCTTTCAAAGACACATTTTACTAAAATCTCATGTGTAAAAACGATTTCTTATGAAATGCACATCACTGATAGAACTATTGGACAACTCTTCACTTCAGGGGCATGTCCTGTTCATTGCATAAAAACATTCCGTCGTCCTGTATCAGGGTATTGGGGGGAAATACACCTTTTTAAATTGCACATCATCATGACTGAGACATTTAACATTACTGTATGCGTTTCTATTTCAGAACTGTGGTCTATGGTGTCCAATTAATAGCACTAATTAGTCCAATTCATTTTCAAAATTAATATATTTGGTTATAAGACTGAATAAGTATTTAATATTTGACTGATGATTTTTTTAAACACGTGTCAAAGAAATAACACATTTAAAGTGTAAAATGAAAACATTATTTCCCGCACACTGGCTGAAAACGGACCAGATTGTGCTGCAGTTCCAACAAACCGTCTCATGGGGGCGTCATAACAAACCAAAAACGACCGGCAGGTGCGTCTGAAGGCTACACGTCAACCTGGAGGAACCTTTCAAATTCTCCGTTTCTCCTTTTGATTTTGTCAGTAACGCTTTTTCCTTTCAGTCCGCCACATAAACAATGATCGCACTCAGAGCAGTCATAATACACACAACATGGAGGAGAGTTGTTTGGTGCGTGGCCCGGACAACCCAGCTCCATCTTGCTGATCTCAAAGCGAGCGTAATGTGATAACATTTAACTTATGCTAAGACATTGAGTGGAAAGAAAACACAGGTTTCTCATGTACCAAAGTTTTGTTAAAAAGTAACAGGAAGACTGATATAGAAAAAGGAATGACACTTAAATATTTCAAATAAACTCACTTTCCAAGTAGGCTATATTATCATTTGCAAAAAAATAAAATAAACACACACGCGTTCGGCTTTCGTGTGAATTCTGCAGACACCTTGAGGAGAGTAGCCTAATGTCTTCACACAAAAATGTGTTGCCTAAGCTTCTGTTCCCTATCCCTAACCCAGATAACTTGACACTAAGACTAGCAGATGCCACATCATACACCTAAATGAATCCGCCTTTGATTCTTACTGGAATTGAGCGCAGATTCTCTCCCTTCACTCACTCAGTCTCTCTACGCAACTCAAAATACATGTTTATTCCTTTAAGAGGCTATTGCTATCAGGTCTACGGCAGCACTGTGTCAAACTATACTGTCCGGTGTTAAAATTCATGTTAGTCAAATGTTTTGTAATATACAGTTCGCAACACTCACACGCACAACACACACACACACACACACACACACACACACACACACACACACACACACACACACAATGGGTAGGCTTCTGTCTATTTCCTTTGAACTTACCACGGGACATTTTTCCCCGAAACATTTTAGATTTCACGAAATACGCCTATTTAAACTGGCTTCTCTTACAACTGTCCTATTGACATTTAAATAATGGTTCGAATTATTTCATCTGCATAATCCTTACGCAAAACGACATTTATTCAAACTAAAATGATTCTAATCAAGCTAATTAATTTACTGGTTGTTTTTTATCGGCTTGACGGAATAGGATTTAATTGCGTAGCCAATTTAAATTTTAATTCAGAAAAACAGGTCGTTATTGTTAGTTGTCCGTGGGGTATTATTTTACCACATTATCTAAAACCAATCTGAAAACTTCCATGGCGCGTTGGGCTATGCTTAAAATGTAAGCATATAGATAGGCCTACAAAGGGTTTTACCATTTTTGACACATTTACAGGAAGATATCTTATGTAATTATTAAGAGTGAGGTTTTAATCAATTCCACAGAATTATAAAAATTGGAGTGTGCTCAGGACCTATACAATTAAAAAATCTCGCAACATTTAGTAATCATAATACAATTAATTTAAATTTAATCTATATTTTGCGTTACACCTGGGCTTATTTTATATGGGCTTTGATAAGGATACAGCTAGACTATCTTGTAGGATGTGAACACCAACATCTCAGATGCAACATATAGACCAAAGCATGACCTGTAATTTTCCGCTACGTAAATGTTTCTTCACTGTAAACATAAAATCACAGATTTTATAGGCCAAATTACATTTCTCTGTATAAAGGAATATTATCGTATAATAGATTAGGCACCTTAAAATCATTTCCCACTTTTTATTTGACCTCTTCTCGCATAGAATTTCACCTCTGAATTCCAATCAAACGAGTCAAGGAGCATTATCAAGTGGATTTTCTCATTCAGCACCGGGAGCTGTCCATGCTTCTGATATTCAAGACCGTTGTTTTACGGGTCTTAAAACAGCCGGGTAGAATGAGTCCCAATTGAACACATCATTGCAGTGGGACGCAAAAATGTTTTAAAAGTCCGTTTTGTTCATTCAAACCGATGAAGATGTAGGCTTGATGATGAAACCTGAATTCACGTAGGCCTAATAGTTCGAAATGACAAATTTGACAAGTGCCCTTTGACACTTTTCAACTTTTTCTCGCCCTGAAATGGTTTGTCAATTTAGGCATAGGCCTAGGACTATTTAATTTTTACATTTGTGGAAAAGTTTTTTTTAAATCAATTCAGTACAACGCAATATACATATTCCATGGTAGGATATATTACAAATTGATTAGGGTTTCTTTTCACATACTGATATTGGCTGCAGATTTTGGGATGAAAATGTAGTCTTTGTAATGTATAGCCTTGGTTCAGTTTTTCTTTTGCTTCATAAAAAAGGTAGGGCTTTTTCAGTCGACTGTAAAGAGATCTTTGATTATATTGTATTATAGTTACAAATTGGTTCATGTTAGTTTAATTCCACACCTGGATATTTGCTCTCTCCATGTCTGCGCTCCACTAAACCTAGATTATTATTTTCCAGACAGTTAAACTGTTCCAGTTAAACTGTCGGGTTTATCCATACCTACGGGGATTACCGTTGAACTTTGACGGTTTTATTTCGTGTTAAAAGCTCTTGTCTCGTCTCTAAGCCTCTTGTCTGAGCGGGGCGCGCCTTGACCTGGATAACACTGTGCTCGCTCTGAAGAACAGTTGATGCAGGTGTTCAGTGGTATAATACAGCGCACGCCTCTCTGCGAGGGCGGCATTCACATGAATATGGTCACCTATGGCTACAAAATGTAATTAAAATAGGATTGTATTCATTATTCGGCTTAGTTGGGAGTTATCGGTGCCTTCCTAGGTGCGTGTGTGTGCGTGCGTGTGTGTGTGCGTGTGTTTTTTTCTGCATCTTACTTCTGATCAAGCCAGCTCCAATAAAACCCAGTCAGATAGTTGACATGCTTTTAGGGTGGTTTTGCTCCCAGCAGAGGGACTGCTGATGATACTCTGTTGACTGACAGCTAGTGTGAACAATAGCATGTTCTCTGGCCCCATGACTGGTAGCAGGGTGGCTCATATGGCTGCAACACAGGGCTGTCAGTGACTGGCAGGTGTGTGTGTGTGTGTGTGGGGGGGGGGGTCATGTCTCACTTCCTCTAAGGGGGCAATGAAGAGGCTCTGTTCCTGAGGGACAGACAGACAGACACAGACATAATGACTCCTAAATGGCACCTTGTTCCCTAAATAGTGCACTGCTTTGGGCCAGGCATATTACAACTACACCATCATTGTTTAACAGGCTGGCGAGAGGGCCTGACATGCCAAGCAGTTGGCGCAGTGGGAAAGACACCGACAGTGCTGCATCCTAAATGGAACTCTATTCCCTGTATAGTGCACTATGTTTGGCCAGCCTCTCACCATTGTTTGATAGTGGAGCTGTGAAGATTCAAGTACCGCGATATCTTTTCCATGGCAAAAATGAAAACACGAAGAAGACCAAACTCTTTGCTGTATGTAAAATATTGTGTGCTATAGCTTGGAATATGCATACATGTGACTCTGAATGACAACATAGCTAATGAAGTTTGTTTCCAACATTAGTGCTGTTAAATCCATTTAGTACTTTGTTTCCTTGCCACAATACTAACAAGTATTGTGACACTGGTATAGTCCCGGCCCTAATTGTTAGTAGTATTAAACCATCATAACATGCTGTAGATGTTGCGACCAGCCCTGCCATAGCAAGCAGTCAGCTCAGTGGGAGAGGGATTGCCACACACAGATCAGTGTATGGGGAAATACTGCTTGCATTTGAGTCTTGTCAGGCAATATTACATTACATCAGCAAAGAACGCATATCAGTCCAATTGTGATTCTGTCCTTTCATTGAACACAAATTACTTTATGATTTTTGTCAGCCATTTCATTCCCATTTATTGGGAAATATACAGATGTAGGATCTTAATTTGATCACCTTGTTGCAAGACAACTTCCCTGCAATGCAATACATGTAAAAACCTGAACTGTATTTGAGGATTAAAAAAGCATCTGAAGTTTGTAATTTCCACTTTGAAATTTCAGATGAGATTTTCCCTTTCGAAAAATGTATCAACCCCTACAACAATTTACAGTAATTATAATACACATCATCATTCGCATTTCCTTTTACTGCAAGATTATTTGCCTGCTGTAGCAAACTGGCTAAAATGAAGATCCTACAATAGTGGGAGAGGAGAGAGAGGATGCTACACTGAGATCCTACAATAGTGGGAGAGGAGAGAGAGGATGCTACACTGAGATCCTACACAGAGCACACTGTGTGTGGAAGACTATAAGGTTGTCAATTATGTTGAATTGGTTGCATCCCAAATGGAACCCTGTTCCCTAAACTATAGCACTACCTTTATCCAGAAGTCCACATACTGTAGGCCGAGAGCAGAGCCCTAAAGGGGCATGGCCGAGAGTTCAGTCTCTTAGCACACAGCACTATAATCTTATATTAAACCCCCAGACCCTTCACAGCACAGCCAAGTGGTCCGCTAGCAGCTATGTTACATGTGAATTAACAGTGAAGGATCTACTTTAATTGAGGAACTCAAGTAGCTCTCGACCAGCATTACAATACAACCAATTGTCTCCATGCCCGTTGACCATCCACTGCAATCACATTATCTTTGATGGCAATCATACTTTAAGAGGAATCTGTTATTATTGTGAATATTTCCTAGAAATGACTCTTCATATTTCTATGTATGTATCTTTTATTAATTAATATCAATACGTCAGCATTATGATGTATTGTCAGTTGCTTGGCTCCTTGATATAGCTGAGGTCGTATATGGTGTACTCATGTATTTACATAGTACACTTCATACCCAACATCCAATTTTGGTAGAGTTTTTATGAAATGTGAATTCAACTAATTACTTTGTTTTCGGGTTTAAATCTAGGTTTAAATGTGATGGGGAAAAAATATGCTTTTAAGTTGAATTAACTTGGTATCTATCTTATTTAGACTCTAAAAACTTGCTTCAGTTCAGTACTGCTGACCTTTGACCCTTCGATCAGAGTCTGGAAGTGTCTCAGAAGAGAAACCTGCCACCTGTGTGTGTGTGTGTGTGTGTGTGTGTGTGTGTGTGTGTGTGTGTGTGTGTGTGTGTGTGTGTGTGTGTGTGTGTGTGTGTGTGTGTGTGTGTGTGTGTGTCTCAGAAGACCCCGTGTGGTGCACCTCTGTAATTCACACCTCAAGGTGACCTGACTCTGCTGTGCTCCTCTGCTGAACTGCTCTTGTGGTCCACTGATGATGACACACCTGGTGGTCCACTTATGATGACACGTGTGACCTGGGGGCAACACTCCTTTCTCTTTTATCAACCCTTACTCTGTCTCCCTGGACCAATAACACCCTGCATAGGAGACAGTAAGCTGTGTGTGTGTACTTGACCTTGGTTTGGGGCAGAAAGTCAATGATAATGGTCTATAGTTGTTGGAATCGGCCCTTGACGGGCGTTGGTTAATTTTTGACTGCATGGATCATTACAGTTTTGTTTATTCAAATCCTATTGGGGGAAGCTGGCAAATATTTACAGCACAGTTGTCATCTTTTATGGTGTTTTAATTTGGAAGTCTTTCATTGATGACCGGACCCCTAACCTGCACATACCATCTAAACAACCAAAATAACCCTGACCCCTGACTGTGAAGGCACTTGGGATCTGACACTATGTGTCTCTGGGTGTGTGTGTGTGCATTTTTGCGTGCATCCGTGTCTGCTCGTACGCATGCATTCTATGTGATTAATGACAACAGCCTCCATCTTTCCCCTCCGTGCACTGCTCTAGTTTTTCAATCACGTTCAGAGGTCTAGGGTCATATTTGGAGCTATCCACTGAAGGGCACTGACTGTTTCTGAAAAATATAATTGAGGCCTGGCCTGACCTGAGGTTTGAACCTCTGGGGGACTCTTCTCTGTCTGCTCCACTACTCTGCTATTCTCTGTCTGGGAGCTGTGGGTAGTCTATCTGTAGCCTCTTGATAGGAGGAGCGTTGTAGCAGGTTGGTTCAAATACTATTTTAATTATTTAAAATACCTTATCTGTGCTTGATTGAGCTTGCCTGGCACTTTGGAACCAATAGAATAGTTCCAACATTTAAAACCCCCACCCTTCTGGTACACCTGGCAGGATAGAGCAGAAACCCCCACCCTTCTGGTACACCTGGCAGGCTTGAGCAGAAACCCCCACCCATCTGGTACACCTGGCAGGCTTGAGCAGAAACAAATACAATCTTTCAAAATATCTAAAATATTTTGAATAGGTATGAACCCAGGGCTGCTTTGTAGTGTTGTAGAACTGTAGAGCTGTAGAGTAGAGCTACTTGTTTCTAAAGGCAGGAAATAAATGAGATGACCCACTGACAACCTACTTTCCATGGCCAGAGTTACTCCCAGGACGAGTCTGAAGTTTCTTTAGTGCTCTGAACAGATAATGGTGTTTTGAAAGCTGAAAGGGAAGTTTTTGTTGTTGGCAGAAGCATTCAACAATCTCTATCGACATTGCTAGCGCTGCCTGTATTCATTTTCAAGCTGGGTTTTCTGGAAATAGCCCTTGTCTTGCCTCTTGTCTCTGTCCTGTTTCCCAGTATCTTTCCTTAGGCATGGTTGGTTGTTGTAACATGCCAGCACCAGCATATGCATGGAAGAAAACAGTGGCATTCAGTAGACTGGGAGTTGTTCCTGCCTTAGTGAATAGCTGTAGTGAATGTGTGTTGACTAGTGATGGCATTTGTACCTAACAGCAGTGGTGATGGATTGCATAAGCCTGCTGATGGGCTTGATTGACCACTTTAACAGAGCAGAGATCAGACACTCTCGCTTGACTGGGTCTATGTGGCAGGGAGCGGATAGGGGAAGGGGGGGAGAGGTGGAGGGAAGGGGAGAGGAGGTAGGGGAGGGGAAGAGGGGGGAAGCACTCCTGCTTGGCTGGGTCTAGGAAGAGGGGAAGGGACGGGACGGGAGAGAAGAGGAAGGGGAGGAGCGGGGAAGCAGTCCTGCTTGGCTGGGTCTGGGAAGAGGGGAAGGGACGGGAGAGAAGAGGAAGGGGAGGAGGGGGAAGCACTCCTGCTTGGCTGGGTCTAGGAAGAGGGGAAGGGACGGGAGAGAAGAGGAAGGGGAGGAGGGGGAAGCAGTCCTGCTTGGCTGGGTCTAGGAAGAGGGGAAGGGACGGGAGAGAAGAGGAAGGGGAGGAGGGGGAAGCAGTCCTGCTTGGCTGGGTCTAGGAAGAGGGGAAGGGACGGGAGAAAGAGGAAGGGGAGGAGGGGGAAGCAGTCCTGCTTGGCTGGGTCTAAGAAGAGGGGAAGGGACGGGAGAGAAGAGGAAGGGGAGGAGGGGGGAAGCAGTCCTGCTTGGCTGGGTCTAGGAAGAGGGGAAGGGACGGGAGAGAAGAGGAAGGGGAGGAGGGGGGAAGCAGTCCTGTTTGGCTCAGTCTAGGAAGAGGGGAATGGACGGGAGAGAAGAGGAAGGGGAGGAGGGGGGTAAACTTCCGTCCCTGCAACACACCAGTGATGATGGATCTATCCACAGGGTCGTGTCTGCCGCACCGTCCGAGATACACAGCTACAGGCCAGAAGCCCGTTGATGGAATTTATCTTCCTGATCTTTCCCCTTCAGTAACAGAGACTGGCCATGGGGAGCTCTAGCTCCATTCTAGCTTCAGGGGTACGTTTCCATACCCTGGTTAGACCACACTGAACAATGTGTCCATAGGAAGAGCAGTGTTCATGCTGGTTTAATCAGGCTACGTTTGGAAGAGCTTTATGAACAAATCCCTGAGGGATGAACACACTTCCAAGTAACTGTAAATACTGTGTCTGTCTGTCTGTTGCCAGAATAGCACAGCACCTTAGGTTTAAAGTTTTTCGGTTGCAACCTCTGCTCCAGATTAGCCCATAGAAACATATTTCATAACAGATTCATACATGGAAAAACAGATTTTCTTAACTGGTACCAGGGTACATTCAGATTAGTCTTGTGGAGCTTGTGGGCATCCTAGAGAAAAACAACAGACACATATGTGTTCGTGAGAGTCTCACCTTTCCATATTGGTGTGTAAACAAAACTGTTCGGATGCAACAGACGTTTTCGTGAGAATACCGATTTTCGGGATGTCTGACCAACACCGTTGTAGTTCAGTCACCTTCCAGGCCACCATTGGTGGATGAGGTGGATTATGTCCATGTCCAACAAAACTAAACATATCTCTAGTTTAAACAAACAGATTTTGACAGGGATTACTTAATCACATTTGTTCCTAGTGGAACATAAAGCTTCCATGAGAGAGCACCACTGGTACCGATCTGATGCCTTTCTGGGAATGGTTTTCCAGGCCAGTCATGACAGGATTGTGCTTTACATTTACAGGGCATTCCTACGTAATGGTCTTGTAGATATTGTTACCATGTTGTTTCTATGTAAATTACACATCATTTAGTAAGTGTCCCTAACAGCAGCCTATTCCCTGTTTAGTGGACTATATTTGACCAGGCCTTGGTTTACAGTAAATTACATTCCTCCACTGAATCAGTTGATTGTCCTCTCCTCTGCTTGTTAAAGTCATGTTTTGGTCTTAGTCAACCAGAGTCATCACACTGTCACAATTGTAATCATTGATCAGGGAGACTAACCACAGTTCGTCTGTGTGGCCTTAGTACTACCGGCCATTCAGCTCTTCTCATGATCATTGTCTCCATCTGTGTGTGTGTGTGTGTGTGTGTGTGTGTGTGTGTGTGTGTGTGTGTGTGTGTGTGTGTGTGTGTGTGTGTGTGTGTGTGTGTGTGTGTGTGTGCTCCTTAATCCGCTTAATCAATTAACTTCCGTTGTGATACCACTTCTCGTTTCGACCTCGAAGCTATCAAGATCCAGGAATATTTGATTAAGAGAGAGAGGAAATTTGAAACACTTGAGCATCTCTCTCTCTCTCTCTCTGTCTCTCTCGCCCCTTGATTTTTGTGAATATTTTATGAGAAACATTGAATGTACCATTAGATCTGTCTGGTATTTTTTGTGTTTGTCACGACTTCCGCCAAAGTCGGTCCCTCTCCTTGTTCGGGCGGCGTTCGGCGGTCGACGTCACCAGCCTTCTAGCCATTGCCGATCCACTTTTTATTTTCCATTTGTTTAGTCTTTGACTTACACACCTGGTTTCAATTCCCCAATTACCTGTTCATTATTTAACCCTCTGTTCCCACATGTTTGTTTGTGAGTGATTGTTTCTATGTAGGAAGGTCCGTTATTGTGGGCTCTGTTTTTGTATTGCATTTATATTATGTTGAGTAAAATAAGTTTATTTACTCATATCTGCTGTCCTTCACTCCTATACACCAGCTACACACAGACTTCCTTACTGTGCTAGCTATTTCTACACGGCACATGGAATAGCACTATTGCATTTTGAAGATCATTTGACCAAATTTCAAAAAAAGACGTGAAGAAGAAATTCATTGAGGATTAAATTACAGGTTTAAGTGAGAGAAGCGAGAGAAAATGAAAATCTTAAGGAAAAGAGGGTGAGACTATTGGAGAAAGGAGGAGAGGAGGAGGAGAGGAGAGGAGGAGGAGGAGAGGAGGAGGAGAGGAGAGGAGAGGAGAGGAGAGAGGAGAGGAGAGGAGGAGAGGAGAGGAGGAGGAGAGGAGAGGAGGAGGAGAGGAGGAGGAGGAGGAGGAGGAGAGGAGGAGGATAGGAGGAGGAGGAGGAGGAGGAGGAGGAGGAGAGGATGAGGAGGAGGAGGAGGAGGAGGAGGAGGAGGGGAGGAGGAGGTGAAGGAGGAGGAGGAGAGGAGGAGGAGGAGGAGGACAGCGGCGCCGCGTCTTTTGATTGTCATGTTGCTTCAATTATTGTACTGTTTGTGAGCATCCAGTTTGTTGTCGTTGACACCCGTATGTGTGTGTCAGCTTGTGTTGGTCTGACTGTTTGTATTTTCGCTGTCACTCCAGGCAAACGAGCAACACATTAATGCATCAGACTGGAAGCGGATCTGATTGGTGGAGTTGTACCTTCATGATTTAGAATAGAATAATGAACAATAAAGTCTATACGTGTAACAGCAAACTGACACAATAATGCTGTTATTAAAGGGGTAGTTCACAAAATTTACAAGATTATGTACTTGTTTCCTTACCTTGTAAGTAGTCTATGACAATGACGGAATACAATCCACAAGTTGGATTTGTTTACCTAGCCACTATCACCAACCGCGGAAATAAATATTCAGTTTTGTGAACTATCCCTTTAAGCTTAAATTGAGTTATTATCTGCTAATAATACATCTACCCTCGTATGCTGACCTCATAACTCAGTGCTGTTATTGATTAGCTTATCACTTATAGGCTGTTCCCAGAATACTCTTGTGTCACGAGGTGATGCAATGAGTTTGAGTTGGAACAAATTGATCAGGACGAGTCTAGGGAACATTTTGTTTTTATTAGCTTATTATAATGATAATTTAATTACATTTACTATACACACTTATGTACTGTTTATCTTAAAATGACCTACCAATCAATATGTAACAGTGGCGTATATTCACGGATGCCAAGAGAAGCCAGGCTTCCCACAAAAAATGATATGTAACAGTGGCGTATATTCACGGATGCCAAGAGAACCAGGCTTCCCACAAAAAATGATATGTAACAGTGGCGTATATTCACGGATGCCAAGAGAAGCCAGGCTTCCCACAAAAAATGATATGTAACAGTGGCGTATATTCACGGATGCCAAGAGAAGCCAGGCTTCCCACAAAAAATGATATGTAACAGTGGCGTATATTCACGGATGCCAAGAGAAGCCAGGCTTCCCACAAAAATGATATGTAACAGTGGCGTATATTCACGGATGCCAAGAGAAGCCAGGCTTCCCACAAAAAATGATATGTAACAGTGGCGTATATTCACGGATGCCAAGAGAAGCCAGGCTTCCCACAAAAAATGATATGTAACAGTGGCGTATATTCACGGATGCCAAGAGAAGCCAGGCTTCCCACAAAAAAATGATATGTAACAGTGGCGTATATTCACGGATGCCAAGAGAAGCCAGGCTTCCCACAAAAAATGATATGTAACAGTGGCGTATATTCACGGATGCCAAGAGAAGCCAGGCTTCCCACAAAAAAATGTGATCAATAAAAAAATGAAAGGTACAAAACATT
Organism: Oncorhynchus nerka; assembly: GCF_034236695.1. NCBI lineage: Eukaryota > Metazoa > Chordata > Actinopteri > Salmoniformes > Salmonidae > Oncorhynchus > Oncorhynchus nerka. Next base: position 28,286,798 of record NC_088402.1, read on the forward strand.
GATCTTTCATCTCTCTGAGTTTTATAATTTTCCTTAAATTCAAAAGTGTCTGTACCTGTCACACTGGAGAAATCATTTGAGAGATGAGTAGCTACAGTTGAACCCAGAAGTTTACATACACCTTACCCAAATACATTTAAACTCAGATTTTCACAATTCCTGACATTTAATCCCAGTAAAAATTCCCTGTTTTAGGTCAGTTAGGATCACCACTTTATTTCAAGAATGTGAAATGTCAGAATAATAGCAGAGAGAATGATTTATTTCAGCTTTTTTTTCTTTCATCACATTCGGGTAGCCTTCCACAAGCTTCCCACAAGAAGTTGGGTGAATTTTGTCCCATTCCTCCTGACAGAGCTGGACGCTTTTTCAGATCTGCCCACATATTTTCTATGGGAATTGAGGTCAGGGCTTTGTGATGGACAATCCAATACCTTGACTTTGTTGTCTTTAAGCCTTTTTGCCACAACTTTGGAAGTATTGTCCATTTAGAAGACCCATTTCCGACCAAGCTTTAACTTCCTGACTCATGTCTTGAGATATTTTTTGAATATATCCACGTATTTTTCCTTCCTCATGATGCCATCTATTTTGTGAAGTGCACCAGACCCTCCTGCAGCAAAGCACCCCCACAACATGACACAACATAACAATGGTCATTGTGGCCAAACAGTTCTATTTTTGTTTCATCAGACCAGAGGACATTTCTCCAAAAAGTACGATCTTTGTCCCCATGCGCAGTTGCAAACCGTAGTTTGGCTTTTTAATGGCGGTTTCAGGTTATGTCAATATAGGACTCGTTTTACTGTGGATATAGATACTTTTGTACCTGTTTCCTCCAGCATCTTCAAAAGGTCCTTTGCTGTTGTTCTGGACTTGATTTGCACTATTCGCACTAATGTACGTTCATCTCTTGGAGACAACGTGTGTCCTTCCTGAGTGGTATTACATTTACATTTAAGTCATTTAGCAGACGCTCTTATCCAGAGCGACTTACAAATTGGTGCTTTCACCTTATGACATCCATGACGGCTGTGTGGTCCCATGGTGTTTATACTTGCGTACTACTGTTTGTACAAATGAACGTGGTACCTTCAGGCATTTGGAAATTGTTCCCAAGGATGAACCAGACTTGTGTAGGTCTACAATTATTTTACTGAGGTCTTGGCTGATTTGATTTGATTTTCCCATAAGGTCAAGCAAAGAGGCACTGAGTTTGAAGGTAGTCCTTGAAATACATCCACAGGTACACCTCCAATTGACTCAAAAGATGTCCTGTAGCCTATCAGAAGCTTCTAAAGCCAAGAAGTTTACAAGCTGTTTTAAGGCACAGTCAACTTAGTGTATGTAAACTCCTGACCCACCAACTGACTTGCCATAACTATAGTTTGCTAACAAGACAATTGTGGAGTGGTTGAAAAACGAGTTTTAATGACTCAAACCTAAGTGATTGTAAACTTCCAACTTCAACTGTATCTGATGCTGTCTGGACAAGAAGAGTATGAAATGTTGCGACTGTGGTATTTCATTGATTGATGCCAGCGAGCATTTGGCATCCAAAATCATTTGCTTGTGATGTGTTGTTGTCCTCCTGCAGTAGCTAGCTAGCTAAATCAGGCCTTTCCTAAGCCATGGATGGAGATGAGGATTTGGACATCAGCGATTCTGATCGAACCATGAATTCATATTGAATCCACGAGTTCAATATGTAGGATAGCTGTAGATGTAGTAGGCTCACGTTAACTAGCTCGCTAACTTACCTGGTTCATTGTTCCCCATGCAAGGAAGTTAGGCTAGCAAGCATTTAAGCCAGGTAGCCTAGTCTAGGACATCATAGACGAGCAGCGAGGAGGATGGCATTGGTGTTCAGTCTACAAGTAGGGTGTCAACAACATGTTTTTCTACTTGCGTGGGCACATGCACACACACTCAGACAATCTCGATCCATATTTACTCAAGTGTGCGGCACCTATTATTGCTGGTGTAGTGACGCATATCTCTAATCAAACATTGGTCGTAGGAAAGATTCCTAAATCTTCGATAACAGCTTTTGTTTTACCACTCCTCAAGGGAGGTGATGGTAGTGAGTTGGATAATTATCGGCCCATCTCTAAGCTCTCCTGTTTGGCTTAAATTCTAGAGTCATTGGTGAATATTTTTTAACTGTTAACAATACTTTTTCTAGTAATCAATCTGGCTTCAGACCTAAACACAGTACTATTATGGCCACTGTATGTGTTGTAAATGATATTACTAATGCCCTAGATAATAGAAAGTACTTTGCCGCCTTGTTCATAGATTTGTCTAAAGCTTTTGACACTTTAGAGCATGTGATACTTTTGGGTAAGCTGTCGTCAATAGGACTGGGATTGGATGCCTGTCGTTGGTTTCATGACTATCTAAAGGATAGAAGTCAGGCAGTTAGAGTCGACAGCATCCAGTTGGAGCCATTGGAGTTGGTTAACCTCTTACCTCTACCTGGGACGCTTGCGTCCCAACTAGAGCTCTGGAAATGCAAATGCGCTACGCTAAATGCTAATAGTATTAGTTAAAACTCAAAAGTTCATTAAAATACACATGCAGGGTATCAAATTAAAGCTACACTCGTTGTGAAGCCAGGCAACAAGTCAGATTTTTAAAATGCTTTTCGGCGACAGCATGAGAAGCTATTATCTGATAGCATGCACCAATACACTACAACAGAAAAGCACAGCAGGGGACGTAAACAAAATAATTAGCATTTCGGCGTTACACAAACCGCACAATAAAATAGAAAACAGTCATTACCTTTCACCATCTTCTTTGTTGGCACTCCTAGATGTCCCATAAACACTATTGGGTCTTTATTTCGATTAAATCGGGCCATATAAAGCCAAGATATCGTTATATGTAGACTGTGTGATAAACGAAAAAAACAGCGATTTCACAACGTAACGTCATTTTTTTAAATTCAAAAAGTAGACGATAAACTTTCACAAAACACTTCGAAATACGTTTGTAATGCTACTTTAGGTATTAGTAAACGTTAATAAGCGATCAAAATCATCCGTAGGCGATGTAAATATCATTAGCTGTCGTCTTGGAAAAAATTTCAGGAGAGAGCTCTTCCGGAATGATCTGGGCGGAGACCGGAGGTAAGCGGTGCCCCTCTTTCGGTTCAACCAAGAATCAAAGATGATTAAATTCACAAGATACTCGACCACATGGGGATGCTGTGGGAGTTGAATGCTCGGTCTTATCTAATTCGGCTCACTGTTAACAATTGCTGGAAGTGGCGCAAGGATATTTATTTCCATTTTCTGTGATCAGGTTTTCCTGCGCTTTCCGATGTAACGCACGTTATGTAATAGCCACAGTCGTGATTTAACCAGTTTTAAAAACGTCCGAGGGTTTCCTATACACACATTCTAACCATATGAACGTACTATATTCCTGGCATGAGTAGCAGGGCGCTGAAATGTTGCGCGATTTTTAACAAAATGTTCAAAAAAGTAGAGGGTCGACTGAAGAGGTTAAAGGGGTCCAACAAGGTTCTATTATTGGTCCATTACTGTTCACTCTCTACATAACCAAAGTGTCAAATTCATTTATATGCTGATGACACTGTCATGTACTCTATCGCTTCAATGGCTGACCAAAAATGTGCACTATTGGATACAGATTTTAAAATATTACAAGGGTCACTTATGAGCTTAGATGGTTCTCGAATTAATCAGGTCTCTGCATATAAATACTTAGGGATATAGTTGGTGTAACGCTCAATGAGTGAATAGGTGTGGAGTCAGGCGCAGAGAGCAAAGGATGCGGGAAAAACACGCTTTAATGTCCAAAAATAATCACAGGAACAAAAATAGTATACCCAAACCAGGTATAACTACAGAACAAAAGTACCCCATCGTGAAAATACAAGGACAGCGAGAAACCCAAATGAAAACACTAACCACTCTAACACATACAGATGAACAAGCCCGCACAAACAGAAGCGGGCTGAACGAACTTAAATAACCCCACCCTAACAAGGAACAGGTGAAACCAATTAGACAAAACCAAACGAACACAGAACAAAGGATCGGTGGCAGCTAGTAGACCGGCGACGACGACCGCCGAGCACCACCCGAACAAGAAGGGGCGTCACCTTCGGTAATATTCGTGACAGTTGGATGATAAACTGTCTTTTAAAATGCATATTGATGAACTTTGTAAACGGCTAAAAATCCAGCTAGGCTTCCTCTATAGAAACAGGACATGTTTGTCCTCTACAAATATAAGACAAATTGTGAAAGCTACTTTTATGTTTGTTATAGATTATGGGGATATTCTTTACATGCATGCTACGGCATCAACACTTAAATTGCTGGATGCGGCCTCCCGGGTGGCACAGTGGTTAAGGGCGTTGTACTGCAGCGCCAGCTGTGCCATCAGAGACTCTGGGTTCGCGCCCAGGCTCTGTCGTAACCGACCGGGAGGTCCATGGGGCGACGCACAATTGGCCTAGCATCGTCCAGGTTAGGGAGGGCTTGGTCGGTAGGGATGTCCTTGTCTCATCGCGCACCAGCGACTCCTGTGGCGGACCAGGCGCAGTGCGCGCTAACCAAGGTTGCCAGGTGCACGGTGTTTCCTCCGACACATTGGTGCGGCTGGCTTCCAGGTTGGATGCGCGCTGTGTTAAGAAGCAGTGCGGCTTGGTTGGGTTGTGTATCGGAGGACGCATGACTTTCGTAGCGATGAGACAAGATAGTAGCTACTACAACAATTGGATACCACGAAATTGTGGAGAAAAAGGGGTAAAAAAAATAAAAATTAATAATAATAATTAATTGCTGGATGCTACTTATCATTGCGCACTTAGGTTTATTACGGGTGCTAGCTACAGAACTCACCACTGTTTTATATCAAAATGTGGGTTGGACTTCGGCTGTCCGTGAGACGAGAACAACATGCTCTCGTGTTTGTCTATAAAGCACTTCTGAATAAGCTACCTTCTTATTTATCATCACTCATCAATATTAGAATTAGAATTCCTAAAACCAGGTCTCAAACATGGATTACACTTGAGGCCCATGTGATTTCCACAGAGTTGGGCATGGCTGCCTTTTCCTGTTACGCTCCTCACCTATGGAATAGCCTGCAGACTAAACTTAAACTTGAGACTCTTGTCCCCCTGTCGCCCATTTTAAACATTTATTGGAGGATTTTTATTTTTGTATTGCCTGTAACTGTTTGGGGTAAATCAAGTTATTGTGATGTCGGTAGAATGACTTGTGTGTAAATGTAACAATCTGCTGCTGTATTTTTTGTTTGTTATCTGTGATCTTTTTGTTTGTCTTGTGTAGTTTTATAATCATTGTTCCTAAACTGTATGTGTAAACATGTATATGCAGGGCCCAGCTGTAAAAGAGACATTGGTCTCAGTCTGTGTTTCTTGTTGAAGTAAAGCTATAATAATGAAATCAGTACCATGGACAGCCACATGATATTTAGGAACATTGATAGGACCTCATTTGTTTTTGGTTTGTTTTCACTGTATTAAACTAAGCATATATAGCCTTATTAATTTGAGCGGAGGCAGTGTCCCTGTTGTCTTTGTGCTGACTTGCTTTAACTAGTTTAGTAAACTGTCAGAACCATTACCTTGCTTGATCATGCTGTAGGTCATGTAACTGTTTGTTACATGCAATATTTGCTTTGTGGACTTCAACGGACAGATGCTTGCTTTATGGTTTTGTGATGAAACCAACGTGTGTAGTTGGGGGTGTAGTTGAATTTAGTCCGCCACTGTGTGACTGTTGCCTTTTTGTTGTGTCCGCCTTATTGTATATCACGGTGGCATATAAATAAATGGGTAATAGAGCAAACAACGCAATTATCACAACGTAGGTTGTAATATGGCTGTTTTACTGGCTTGGTTTGGTGTCCTCAGTGATTATACCCATGTTTTACTGGCTTGGTTTGGCGTCCTCAGTGATTATACCCATGTTTTACTGGCTTGGTTTGGCGTCCTCAGTGATTATACCCATGTTTTACTGGCTTGGTTTGGCGTCCTCAGTGATTATACCCATGTTTTACTGGCTTGGTTTGATTATACCCATGCGTCCTCAGTGATTATACCCATGTTTTACTGGCTTGGTTTGGCGTCCTCAGTGATTATACCCATGTTTTACTGGCTTGGTTTGGCGTCCTCAGTGATTATACCCATGTTTTACTGGCTTGGTTTGGCGTCCTCAGTGATTATACCCATGTTTTACTGGCTTGGTTTGGCGTCCTCAGTGATTATACCCATGTTTTACTGGCTTGGTTTGGCGTCCTCAGTGATTATACCCATGTTTTACTGGCTTGGTTTGGCGTCCTCAGTGATTATACCCATGTTTTACTGGCTTGGTTTGGCGTCCTCAGTGATTATACCCATGTTTTACTGGCTTGGTTTGGCGTCCTCAGTGATTATACCCATGTTTTACTGGCTTGGTTTGGCGTCCTCAGTGATTATACCCATGTTTTACTGGCTTGGTTTGGCGTCCTCAGTGATTATACCCATGTTTTACTGGCTTGGTTTGGCGTCCTCAGTGATTATACCCATGTTTTACTGGCTTGGTTTGGCGTCCTCAGTGATTATACCCATGTTTTACTGGCTTGGTTTGGCGTCCTCAGTGTTTTTGGTTTTACTGGCTTGGTTTGGCGTCCTCAGTGATTATACCCATGTTTTACTGGCTTGGTTTGGCGTCCTCAGTGATTATACCCATGTTTTACTGGCTTGGTTTCCTCAGTGATTATACCCATGTTTTACCTTGGTTTAGCAGTGATTATACCCATGTTTTACTGGCTTGGTTTGGCGTCCTCAGTGATTATACCCATGTTTTACTGGCTTGGTTTGGCGTCCTCAGTGATTATACCCATGTTTTACTGGCTTGGTTTGGCGTCCTCAGTGATTATACCCATGTTTTACTGGCTTGGTTTGGTACCCATGTTTTACTGGCTTGGTTTGGCCCTCAGTGATTATACCCATGTTTTACTGGCTTGGTTTGGCGTCCTCAGCCCATGTTTTACCTCAGTGATTATACCCATGTTTTACTGGCTTGGTTTGGCGTCCTCAGTGATTATACCCATGTTTTACTGGCTTGGTTTACCCATGTTTTACTGGCTTGTCCTCAGTGATTATACCCATGTTTTACTGGCTTGGTTTGGCGTCCTCAGTGATTATACCCATGTTTTACTGGCTTGGTTTGGCGTGTGATTATACCCATGTTTTACTGGCTTGGTTTGGCGTCCTCAGTGATTATACTGGCTTGGTTTGGCATGTTTTACTGGCTTGGTTTGGCGTCCTCAGTGATTATACCCATGTTTTACTGGCTTGGTTTGGCGGCTTGGTTTGGCGTCCTCAGTGATTATACCCATGTTTTACTGGCTTGGTTTGGCGTCCTCAGTGATTATACCCATGTTTTACTGGCTTGGTTTGGCGTCCTCAGTGATTATACCCATGTTTTACTGGCTTGGTTTGGCGTCCTCAGTGATTATACCCATGTTTTACTGGCTTGGTTTGGCGTCCTCAGTGATTATACCCATGTTTTACTGGCTTGGTTTGGCGTCCTCAGTGATTATACCCATGCACTGCTACTGATAAGTAAAACCAGCTACATACTTTTTTATTTCATGATTGTCTCCTTCAGTTGGAGAATTGAAGAGTGAGGACTCGTGCTGCAGGACCATGAAAGAGAAAACGATCTGCATGCACACACACACACTGTGGAATTGACCATATCACTCCAGCATACAGCGAACGACAACACTACTTTACTTCACTGAGCCTTTACAGCCCAGGAGATTCCAGGACTATTGATTTTCAGAATTACAATTATATCTTCGTCTCTTATCGGCATCCAGCCATCGAGGAGAGGAGAAAAAAAAGAGAATAGCTATGAGGTGTTCTGGGGTGGAGGGTTTGAGCTGACACCTGTCACTCATCTGCCTCTGAGATAAAACTGATCCTTTAGTGTGTCATCAGACCACCTCTCTGTTTTGGGAAATAAGATGGAGGAGATTATTTCTCTTTCTCATTTACCCTCCTCTCTCTCTCTCTCTCTCTCTCTCTCTGTGTCTGTCTTTGTGTCTGTCTGTTTCTCTCTGTCTGTCTCTCTCTCTGTCGCACTGTGTCTGTCACTGTCTGTCTGCTTCTCTCTCTCTCTCTCTCTCTCTCTCTCTCTCTCTCTCTTTCTGTCTGTCTTTTTCTGTCTCTGTCTGTCTGCTTATCTCTCTCTTTCTCTCTCTCTCTGCTTCTCTATCTCTCTCTGTTTCTCTCTCCTCTCATTCTTTCTCTCTCGCTCCCTTGCTGTCTCTCTCTCTCTCTCTCTCTCTCGCTCTGACTCGCTCTCTCCCTCTCTTCCTATCTCCATCTCCTTATCACTATATCTCTCTCTATTCTATAATGAAAGTCTCTTTTCTCAGAGTTAGATGCGATGTCTAGGTTATTGTTTGCTGCTGGTCTTTGTGTGTGCAGCGTTTCACGTTGACCACAAATATGTTCTTTATGAGAATTGTAAAATAATTCCACTTATAGTGTATTGTCCAACCATACAGAGAAAACATGCATAATGATAGAATACTCTGTCTGGAGAGAGAAAAAACTCAATACCACTATCAGCTCTATATTCACGATGACATCACCATATGATGTCACATCCTCTGACATCATTTGACAACCTGCCAAACAAACCTGCAAGATATAACAAATTAAACATACAATATATTTGTTTCCGTACATGCTTCTGAAATGAAACCATCTGACATTTTTTACTTTAAGAGAGTTTGATTATTCTGCTTGTAAGTCGTTCTGAATAAATATTCTCATAACCTCTCTCTCGCTCTCTCTCTCTCTGCCATCTCTGTATATGCTGGAGCATTTATCAAATCAATGCCCTCTGATGGGAGTTCCACTAACAGGCAGTGAGGTGTGTGTGTGTGTTGGTGTGTTCTTCTCAGCAGCCGGCCCTCAGCTCTGCCGGAGCACAGATGATCTGCCAGATCTCACATGCCATTACTTAAAACATTAGCGTCCCTAAACAGCCAATGCTTCACAGGGCCACTGACAGGTGCTCATAATCTCCCTCTCAGTGTGTGTGTGTGTGTGTGTGTGTGTGTGTGTGTGTGTGTGTGTGTGTGTGTGTGTGTGTGTGTGTGGAGGATATGGTATTTTGCCGTTTTGAGTATTCTGTGGAGTGATGGACAGCCATACACACTCATGCCTGTCAAGCAGAAATTATTTACCTATGTGCCATGCTGAGCATATTGGAAAAGAGCTTCCCAGAAACTGTGCCACTTTTTGCCTCTAAAACTACTCTCAAAATATACAGAATGGTGAGGTCCTGCTGAAGGAAAATACATGCTTTCCCCACATTCCCCGTACTGTTTAACTCACCATTTCTTAGACTCAGATACACACTCTAAGAAGTATTTGTCTGAAAGTGTCTAAGTTAATGGCCCAGACAATAAAGCAATTCCCAATCATTATGATATTTTTCTCATGTCTTCTGGTCCTGTTCTTATGGCTTACAATAATGTTCTCTAATGTTTCTAGTCCTATTCTAATGTTTTAATGAATGCTGTTACATATTCATTGTGTTACACATGAAGTAGGCTAAGACAAGCTCCTGATCTTTCGCTTCAGGGCACCACATTTGATAGTCATTCATCAAATCATACCCGAAGTCTGCTGATGTCCTAAGCCATTAAATGAAGTCTGCATGACGGCTCTCAACAACTCAATCCTTCTTTATATATGTTGGTAGTCTGTTTAGAGAAGCGTTAGACCAATAATAGAAGACGTGAGTAGCAGGTGTACTGGGAGAGGGGGGGAGTGCTGAAATTGGTTCCATAATCTTCGGTTTAAATAGCTTCCTCTCAATGGGTGGACTAAAACGAGCAGCTTTCAGTCAGGGGAAGAAACAGAGTTAATACGATCAAGTTGTAGTAGAGAATGTGACACAAGCAGAACTACGATTTTTAAGAATCCGACGAGGTGACAATTTATCCATTGGCTGGGTAGAGTTAAGTTGAATTCATAATGCATGGATGGAGGATGGGCTGCATGCTGCTGCCACAATAGAAGGATACGCAGAGGAGGGAGGAAAAAGAGAGAGAAGGGAAAGAGGGGGAAGTGAGGGAGGAACTAATCTAAAATATAGTGAAAATATGGTAAAGAGCGCGAGGGAGGTCTAATTTAACTCCAAGCAAGCTTCATCTGCTGCCAAATGAAACTTGAGGCCAAAGGGTCTATTTCATACGCTGTAAGTTTTCAAGGGTATTTCAAACATTTAGATTCCAAGCCACACATCACATCAGTTGTTATTGTCCATGAAGGATTCTTTCTATTGGAGCATCACAGGTACTGCGCCTAATAAGTCAATGGTAGATTGGGAGCCAACTCCACTACTCTAAATCTGTGTGCGAGTTATCAAGAGGGAGGTGTAATTTCTTGTTTTGCAGTGTGAGCTGAAGAATAAATACTGTTCGGCAGGTGTTCATCCATTCAGGTGTAATTCTGCCCAGAAAATGGTATTTCCTGGGCTGGATAAAGGCGCAGTGAGCTGACCCTCCCGTACCATTGTAAGAACCACATAGCAAAACCATTTAAGGTTAAATCTAGCATTTAAAATCCACTTTCATTTGTAATGCTGCTGCTGCTTTCTCTGCACAGCCTGTAAATGTAAGTCGTTCTGAATAATCTTTTCTCCCTCCCTCCCTCCCTCCCTCCCTCCCTCCCTCCCTCCCTCCCTCCCTCCCTCCCCCTCCCTCCCTCCCTCCCTCCCCCTCCCTCCCTCCCTCCCTCCCTCCCTCCCTCCCTCTCTCTCTCTCTCTCTCTCTCTCTGGCTATGCATCACACCCACAGCGCTGTAAGCTGCTCTGCTCAGCTTTTCCTAGTCAGCAGACTAGGAATATCTGTGGCCTTCCGATGTTGTGCTGCTGTTGTCCTTCTATTCACGACTAAAGCGCGGGGAAGGACTGGAATAATGTTGCTCACTGTTGAATCGCTCATGTGATTCCACTAAGACTGCTTCACAGTGTTGGACAAGGGTTTGTATTCAGAGCCATACAGTATATAGAGGTATGTATAGTGTATATAGCACTGGGTATTGTAGTCTGTAGCTTGTGTACTTCTTGGTGAACTCTTTCAGTGTCCTTTTATCTGAGGACAAAAGGAGAAAATAAGAACAGGCAAGCGCACATCTAATTCTGTGGCTGTTAGACAGTAAGTTACGTAAATTACAAGATCAGCATTAAAGGTGGACTGTACACACATTGTAGATCTGCCGTAGGCCCATCACCTCCTAGAAAGTGAGATTAGCCTCGTTCCCCATCAGTGTGTGCTTGCGTGTGTCCATTTGACTGTGCGTGCGTGTGTGTGTGTGTGTGTGTGTGTGTGTGTGTGTGTGTGTGTGTGTGTGTGTGTGTGCGTGCGTGCGTGCGTGCGTGCGTGCGTGCGTGCGTGCGTGCGTGCGTGCGTGTGTGTAAGGATGTCTGCAGCATTGCTCTGTCTGTCTTGTGTGATTAATGGAGCATGGCGCCAGGCTGAAAGGCAGACTGGGAGGACAAAGACGATTTTAAATGGACGTCACTTCTACAAAAAGACGTGTGTGCTTGCGTGCGTGTGTGTGCATGTATGTGTGTCTGTGCATACATGTGTGTGTGTGCTTGCGCGTGCGTGCGTGCCTGTGTGTGATTTTAAATGGATGTGATCGTCTACAAAAGCTCTGTCGTGGAACTGGACAATAGGCTAGCTCTCCACATAGACAAAGACAGCCTGAACAGTCTTTTGTTCAAATTTCACTGGCTGTTCTAGAAGCAAGCACTGTATAAATTGCTAAATCAGGACCGTGTACTGTCTGACAGATTGGTTTTATTTTGTCAACTTGGCTACACACAAGGTTGCACGGTTGAGATGAAGAACCCTGCTGGGGATCGTGGTTGGCCATCTATTAAAGCTGCAATATGCAGAAATTGCAATAAATTCTAATAGTTTGCCTAATTTCAGTTTATAAGACAAAACAAGCAGTCATTGTGTAGAGAATATTTGTATCATCTAAACTGCTGAGAAATATATTTTCTATAACCCCAAATATTGTATTTTCAGCTGTTTGAAACTGGTGTAGAAAACAAAAAGTAAAAGATGCAAAAACGAATCTTCAGAACGGGAAGCATAGAAATAGCGCTCATACAGTAGAACAGATCACCCACTTCTTAGACTTGCTTTCAACGGGAATGAAAGATCTGTAACTCACATTTCTATGTGAATTTGGTTTGGTCGCCCAAAAAGTAAAATAGTGTAGCTTTCAAAAGGTCAAGTCAGACAGTGAATACTCAGACAATAGTTTAGTGTATTGAAACCCTTTGGGGAAATGTGTCTTGTGTCTCCCAAGCATAGCAATACATTACATTCCACAACATCACATTGTGTGTAAATGATGAAGACCTCAGTGTGCTGGCAGTCTACTTGGCATTCATCCCTGCACCATGATTCTGTGCAAAGCCAACTAATCATAATGATATGATCCTTAGTCTCTAGTGATGCTTGTCTGCTATACTGCCATTTCTACAGGCCTAGGTCTTTCTCTGGTGTGTGTGTGTGTGTGTGTGTGTGTGTGTGTGTGTGTGTGTGTGTGTGTGTGTGTGTGTGTGTGTGTGTGTGTGTGTGTGTGTGTGTGTGTGGAAAGGGGGAATTGTCTGTCCCCAGTGTCTGAGGGGTACATGTTGGCATGGTGACAGCATACCTGAGGGACAGTGGCCTTTTCCTGCTTGGATGCACTGCAGTATAGTCCTAAATGGGATGGCTCTGTGTGGATGTACTGTATGTACCATATGGAAGGGTAATTGATTCAAGTCTACAACTGCCATTTCATTAAGTAGTGGCACTTTGGCAGGTTTAGCCTTCACAGGTCACATAACCACTGCAGCTTTGATGTAATGATGTTAGTCAGCCCCTCAACCAGTTCAAACTCATTATATTAGGTAGATCATTGTTACGGCTGTTTGAAGAAGAGGACCAAGGTGCAGCGTGGTACGTGTTCATGATTCTAGAACAGAAAATAACAAAGGGGAACAAACGGAACAGTTCTGTCTGGTGCAGAAACACACAAAACAGAAAATAACTACCCACAAAACGCAGGTGGGAAAAGGCTACCTAAGTATGGTTCTCAATCAGAGACAACGATAGACAGCTGCCTCTGATTGAGAACCACACCCGGCCAAACACACAGAAATTGAAAACATAGAACACAAAACATAGAATACCCACCCCAACTCACGCCTTGACCAAACCAAAATAGAGACATAAAAAGGATCTCTAAGGTCAGGGCGCGACAAACATGTCAGAGGGGAATTATACGGTGCAGATGAGGAACCACAGTCCCATGTTGCTCTTTTTAACATGAGAGAGGACATGACATGGCATGAAATGAAATGCAGAACATGATGTTCACTCTGATTCTCCCCTCTAGAGGAGACGGTCTCTGCATTCAGTCCTGACACAGGCCTTTGATTTTCACATCAGCACTCTGAGTTCTAGAAGAGAGGAGAGGAGGCATACCTGTCGACTGTACTGTCTTGATGTTCATATGAAAAACGGATCAAAATGCACCTTATGGAACAGCGGGGACTGTGAAGCAACACAAACATAGACACATGCATACAAACACACCATAACATACACACTATACACACATGTACACATGGATTGTGTTATAGATATGTGGTAGCAGAGTAGAGGCCTGAGGGCACACACTTAACAGGTTGTGTATTGTAATGTTTTTAAAATGTATAACTGCCTTAATTTAGCTGGATCCCAGGAATAGTAGCTGCTGCCTTAGGGACAGAGCTTCACACTAGGCACGCAGGTAGACACCCGCACACACTCACAACCGCGTACACATACACTCGGGCAGGTAAGGGCTGATCTTGGACTAGCCGCTGTTCATTTAAGATTGAGTCTTTCTAGATCCCATGCATTAGCGTGTGTGTGTGTGTGTGTGTAACCATGGCCTTCCTCTCTGCCTCTAAACTAAATCCCTTGAAGCCAGTTCCAGTGGGAGCACTAAGATGCTAGGCTAGACTAGTGCTTGGCAGACCTGTCTACTTCGTTGAAATGAAAATGAACTTCAATCACTTAGCTAGTACTATCTGTAGTTTGTTAAATCAGCGTAGCCTGTGCAGCATGCCTTGAATAGAAAGTCATTTGGCTGGATTTAAATGGAATTAAGTTGGCTGTTTCAGGTTTCATGAAGAAGACTCTCTTTTTGGGACTTCTGAGAAATAGTGAAAGTTTTTCTGGTGATTATAAAAGCATTTTCTGTGATTTTTCTTCTTCTGAATTTAGCTAAATGTTTTTTTTAAATGTTTTTGAGATGTTCTTTATAGATCCCAATAATATTGTTAAACTTTATTGTGTGTGATAGAAATGCTTTCAACTGTGTGTGGCTATATCTATCAACCATACATGAACAATAGGCTTTCAAGCATTGGCATGTTTCACATTGATATTTTATTGCACTGTCAATAATTCAATCGGATTTGGACGTTAATCTAATGTATTAGCCTGTGGGATATGCCTCAAGGGGCTGCTATTGACACCTCTCCTTTCTCTCCCTCTCCTCCTCCTTTTCACACTGTACTGTGTCACCTCCTGACCAAAAATCAATGGAGGAAAGTTCGAAACTAAAACTCATTTATAAAATGCAATTACAGACGCCCAATACAAGAGGAGTGAAGGGATCCTCTGTGTGTGTGTGTGTGTGTGTGTGTGTGTGTGTGTGTGTGTGTGTGTGTGTGTGTGTGTGTGTGTGTGTGTGTGTGTGTGTGTGTGTGTGTGTGTGTGTGTGTTTGTTAGTGTGATCCTGCAAATCCATCTTGTTTCGTCTCTTCCACCTGAGTTATTAGTGTCCTCAACCACTAAATCATATTGATTGAAACTTGTCATGGGTTTAAAATGAGGTCCGCTGGGGTCATTGGAAACAGAAATGGCAGTTTATTGGATTATGGGTTTACTTTGATTTCCAACAATGACTGGAACATGCATGAGAATGTAGGAGGACTCCCCAAAGAGCAAAGTCAATATATTCCCATCGCTCTCTCTCTACACCCCATATAAAACATACTATTAGAGAGTCTAAATAATGTAGCATTAATATATTTATATCGTATAGTATTCACTGCAGGGTTTTTGCGGACTTCACTGTAGTATTCACTGTAGTGTTTTCTGAGGACTGAAGTATTTACTGTATTATACTGTAGTATTTACAGTTAACTATAGTATAAATACTGTAGTGAAAGAAAACTGTCGTATATACTATAGTAATTAATGTGGCGTTTTTGCGGATTGTAGTATACTATATTATTTACTGCAGTGTTTTTGTTTTATTACCTTTGACGAAGAAGGTAGTTAAGACTGGTGTTAAAATGGTTAGTTCAGAGCTTGTGCTCTGTATGTACCCTGTATAGAACACAATATATAGTCTACTGTACACTTGGAATAAGTTTCTCACTTATGTGTGGCAGAAATTGGGATATGGGGGAGGGGAATGGTGCATGGTATATTCAAATGAAATACTGTTGTATTTACTATTTGTTTTGCGGACTGTGAAGGGTTTTGCGGACATTACTGTAAAATATAATACAATGTTTTTTTGTGGATAATACTGCAGTATTTACTATAGTATTTTACAGTATTCTACAAAATGACCTAGAACTACACATGATCGAGGGATACTACAGTGTGTAGTATAGTATTCTACAGCACACTACAGTTTACTACAGAATTATGTAGTAGTATTTGTTAATGTGGGTCTCTCTCTCTCTCTACCCTCTCTCTCTCAATTCAATTCAATTCAAGGGGCTTTATTGGCATGGGAAACATGTGTTAATATTGCCAAAGCAAGTGAGGTAGATAATATACAAAAGTGATATAAACAATCAAAATTAACAGTAAACATTACACATACAGAAGTTTCAAAACAATAAAGACATTACAAATGTCATATTATATATATATATATATACAGTGTCTCTCTCTCTCTTTCTCTCTGACTGTTTCTCCCTCTCTCTCTTTCCCTGATTACCTGACTTTCTCTCTCTCTCTTCTTTCTATCTTCCTTTACCTGACTCTCTTTCTCTCTCTCTTCTTTCTATCTTCCCTTTACCTGACTCTCTTTCTCTCTCTCTTCTTTCTATCTTCCTTTACCTGACTCTCTTTCTCTCTCTCTTCTTTCTATCTTCCTTTACCTGACTCTCTTTCTCTCTCTCTTCTTTCTATCTTCCTTTACCTGACTCCTGGAACCGTCTCGTTACCTCACAGGATGAAATCTTCATTCTTCCGCTCATAAGCAGGGTTCTCCTGTGTTTCTTATTACAGACTATTTACATGTCAGCTCCCTCTCTGCCTGTAAGAAAGGTTCGAGAAATACATGTAATCTTAGTCTACTAACTAACTAATCACCTTTCTCTCAGTAGCTAGGTATCCATCCAATTGGTAACTGATTTTCATGCGAATATTCAAAAATCTGCATTAAAAACAACATTTTCCCTCCAGAGATGTTACCATCAAATTGACTTTTTGACGTAGTGCACATAAAATACCTTTTGGGGTTAAATTCCCATGTACCGAATAAAAAAGGCAAGTTAAATGGTTTTCTATCGCAATTTTTTACAAAAATGTTTTGCGGTATATAGTGAATGTGCCGACTCTGGTATTGCTCTAGCCAACAGTGCACGCAGCCTACATGATGAGATTGTTATTATGGACAAAAGAGCATGATTATTTTTGTCAAACGGTAGCTAAGTGTCAACGATCATGTCACCAGAATAAGACCCTCAATATTTATTGGAAAGGAGCATGAAGTTCATCATTACTTATTTCATCTGTAGCGTAATAAACTGCATGCTTTCCCGAGTCGTAGTGGGAGGACCACACAACATATCATCGCGTGACTTCAAGTTTACTTCGATATGATGGTTATTATATCAATACTTGCATTTCTCACATCATTCATTTTACCGACTCGAAAAGATCCCACCTTGTCTAGCATATTTTGTTTTGCTGACATTTGGAAAGTTTACTGAAAAATGTCCTGTTTCCATGAGGCCTGTCATTAAAAAAATCATCCGACATGTACTGTACTCGCATAAAAAGGTTGGATGGAAACCTGGTTAGTGAAACTAACCTGGATAAATAAAGGGCACTGTAGAAAATAATTCTGTTTGCAATGGTGTTGTGTTTCTGAAAGGTCAGCTGACTGTGCTGTTGTGGTGTGTGTGTCTTGTTTACCACACACACACACACACACACACACACACACACACACACACACACACACACACACACACACACACACACACACACACACACACACACACACACACACACTCACGCTTGTCAGTTTAGGAATCATATCCAAATGCGACGCATTAACTTTGAATTGTGGGTTAATCTGCCAGCAATCACTCTCAAGGGCTTAATCTGGGTCCAGGAAACCATCCCTAAGGTCCAATTTAACCCATTTTAACCCAGTTAAAATCCAAATGTAAAACTGTATGACACGCTACACTCCATGTCCTATAAGAGGAGATCATTAGCCGTCATTTAGTGTTATGCTAATCAGCAAATTGTTAATTGACATTTACTTAGCTAAGGAAATTAATTTTGTATGTTTGCATAATTCTGTCGAAACACGATTAAATGACTCCTTCCTTGTTTTGTCGCTGCGTCGAGACCTCTCTCAAACAGATCATTATAAATGATGGAACTAATATTATAATACCATAACATTTTGTATTATACACCAGATATTCATATTTGTACAGTGAATAATTGAATGTGCTTTTAAAAGCCTTAAAAATGCATAAGACTAAGACGACTTCCAGAGAAGAAGTGGACACTTTAGACACATTAGGGGAGATGGTGGTGGCAGCGACAGGGGGGGGGGGCATTGCTGCTCTACCTACTTTACAAACTGCAAAAAATCTCATTAAGTGTGACACTGAAGATTTGTTGAGAGGGACCAAAGTGGAGAGAGAATGAGCACACAAAGGGCTGCATGCTCTGGGCTGCCAGTGAGGGGAGGAAGAGGAGGAGACTTTAGCTTTGTTTGCCTTCATTAATTCTGCATTGGAATGAGCTGCTCTGAGGAGGGGAAAACGCTCAGTCACTGATCAGAAGAGGCTATGAGGATATGACAGGTGAACAGGTGCCCTCTCTTCCCTTTGAGGGAACACTCTCCCCACTTTAACTCTCCTCCTCAGGTCTTTAATTGGGGTGAATTTGGCGTCGTGCCATCTGCGTGATGACAACATAAAGCCAGCTTTGATTTATGGAGCCTCAAGATATATTAGAATCAGGATACTAGAACACAAACAAACATCATTGTGTGTCTGGTTATTAGAATCAATATTTAAACACAAACTTATCACACATTTATGTCTGGCTATAGAACTCCATAAACATCATCTGTAAATTAGTGGTGCTATAGGATACCACTGTACTTTTCCTACCTGATCATCTGTAAATTAGTGGTGCTATAGGATACCACTGTACTTTTCCTACCTGATCATCTGTAAATTAGTGGTGCTATAGGATACCACTGTACTTTTCCTACCTGATCATCTGTAAATTAGTGGTGCTATAGGATACCACTGTACTTTTCCTACCTGATCATCTGTAAATTAGTGGTGCTATAGGATACCACTGTACCACTTTTCCTACCTGATCATCTGTAAATTAGTGGTGCTATAGGATACCACTGTAAATTAGTGGTGCTTTTCCTACCTGATCATCTGTAAATTAGTGGTGCTATAGGATACCACTGTACTTTTCCTACCTGATCATCTGTAAATTAGTGGTGCTATAGGATACCACTGTACTTTTCCTCCCTGATCATCTGTAAATTAGTGGTGCTATAGGATACCACTTTTCCTCCCTGTATCTTTTCCTCCCTGATCATCTGTAAATTAGTGGTGCTATAGGATACCACTGTACTTTTCCTCCCTGATCATCTGTAAATTAGTGGTGCTATAGGATACCACTGTACTTTTCCTCCCTGATCATCTGTAAATTAGTGGTGCTATAGGATACCACTGTACTTTTCCCTCATCCTGATCATCTGTAAAATTAGTGGTGCTATAGGATACCACTGTACTTTTCCTCCTGATCATCTGTAAATTAGTGGTGCTATAGGATACCACTGTACTTTTCCTACCTGATCATCTTTAAATTAGTGGTGCTGATCATCTGTAAATTAGTGGTGCTATAGGATACCACTGTACTTTTCCTCCCTGATCATCTGTAAATTAGTGGTGCTATAGGATACCACTGTACTTTTCCTCCCTGATCATCTGTAAATTAGTGGTGCTATAGGATACCACTGTACTTTTCCTCCTGATCATCTTAAATTAGTGGTGCTATAGGATACCACTGTACTTTTCCTCCCTGATCATCTGTAAATTAGTGGTGCTATAGGATACCACTGTACTTTTCCTCCCTGATCATCTGTATCTGGATAAACTTAGATCATCTGTAAATTAGTGGTGCTATAGGATACCACTGTACTTTTCCTCCCTGATCATCTGTAAATTAGTGGTGCTATAGGATACCACTGTACTTTTCCTCCCTGATCATCTGTAAATTAGTGGTGCATACCACTGTACTTTTCCTACCTGATCATCTTTAAATTAGTGGTGCTATAGGATACCACTGTACTTTTCTTTCCTGATCATCTGTAAATTAGTGGTGCTATAGGATACCACTGTACTTTTCCTCCCTGATCATCTGTAAATTAGTGGTGCTATAGGATACCACTGTACTTTTCCTACCTGATCATCTTTAAATTAGTGGTGCTATAGGATACCACTGTACTTTTCCTACCTGATCATCTTTAAATTAGTGGTGCTATAGGATACCACTGTACTTTTCCTACCTGATCATCTGTAAATTAGTGGTGCTATAGGATACCACTGATCATCTGTAAATTAGTGGTGCTATAGGATACCACTGTACTTTTCCTCCCTGATCATCTGTAAATTAGTGGTGCTATAGGATACCACTGTACTTTTCCTCCCTTATCATCTGTAAATTAGTGGTGCTATAGGATACCACTGTACTTTTCCTCCCTGATCATCTGTAAATTAGTGGTGCTCTTTAAATAGGATACCACTGTACTTTTCCTCCCTGATCATCTGTAAATTAGTGGTGCTATAGGATACCACTGTACTTTTTTTCCTCCCTGATCATCTGTAAATTAGTGGTGCTATAGGATACCACTGTACTTTTCCTCCCTGATCATCTGTAAATTAGTGGTGCTATAGGATACCACTGTACTTTTCCTCCCTGATCATCTGTAAATTAGTGGTGCTATAGGATACCACTGTACTTTTCCTCCCTGATCATCTGTAAATTAGTGGTGCTATAGGATACCACTGTACTTTTCCTCCCTGATCATCTGTAAATTAGTGGTGCTATAGGATACCACTGTACTTTTCCTACCTGATCATCTTTAAATTAGTGGTGCTATAGGATACCACTGTACTTTTCCTCCCTGATCATCTGTAAATTAGTGGTGCTATAGGATACCACTGTACTTTTCCTCCCTGATCATCTGTAAATTAGTGGTGCTATAGGATACCACTGTACTTTTCCTACCTGATCATCTGTAAATTAGTGGTGCTATAGGATACCACTGTACTTTTCCCACCTGATCATCTGCTGTGGTACACAAGCTGTCTGTAAATGTACTTTCCTTTACTCAATCACCATGTAATTATCTACAAGAAAAGTCTAGATGGAGACTCTGAAAATGGAAGATTAGACTTCCATCATGCAGCAGAAGATGAGAAAGTTGACAAACTATTGTATGAGGAAGTTACAGCACTGTACATGTGTTCTCACAATGTGTTGTTATGGTTATGGTTAGAGTTCTTATCTGATAGGGACTGGCTTTTATATAGAAATGGAAATACAGGAAAATCTCACATAGTGTTCTTTGATAGATAGTAGGGATGACCCCATTTAGTCAACTGGTCGATTATTTGGTCAATAGGATGTTGGTCAACTGAGATTTCTTTATTCGAGCAGTCGCAGTGTATATTCATAGTGCACAAGACACCAGTCTGATTTGCGCATGGCTCAGTGGACTGATCCATTGCGGAGGCTACGGGGATGGCACAGTCCATCACTCCAAGATATGTGATACTGAAATTGTATATGATTATATTATGTAAAAATAATGGTGCAACACAAATAAATCAAATATGATTTGATCTAACAGCAGCTGTTTGTCACACATAATATGCACGCAGCTCTCGCTCCTATAGCCTCCTTTTTCAAATCAAATCAAATTTATGTAGCCCTTCGTACATCAGCTGATATCTCAAAGTGCTGTACAGAAACCCAGCCTAAAACCCCAAACAGCAAGCAATGCAGGTGTAGAAGCATGGTGGCTAGGAAAAACTCCCTACAAAGGCCAAAACCTAGAAAGAAACCTAGAGAGGAACCAGGCTATGAGGGGTGGCCAGTCCTCTTCTGGCTGTGCCAGGTGGAGATTATAACAGAACATGGCCAAGATGTTCAAATGTTCATAAATGACCAGCATTGTCAAATAATAATAATCACAGTAGTTGTCGAGGGTGCAGCAAGTCAGCACCTCAGGAGTAAATGTCAGTTGGCTTTTCATAGCCGATCATTAAGAGTATCTCTACCACTCCTGCTGTCTCTAGAGAGTTGAAAACAGCAAGTCTGGGACAGGTAGCACGTCCGGTGAACAGGTCAGGATTCCATAGCCGCAGGCAGAACAGTTGAAACTGGAGCAGCTGCACGACTAGGTGGACTGGGGACAGCAAGGAGTCATCATGCCAGGTAGTCCTGAGGCATGGTCCTAGGGTTCAGGTCCCCCGAAAGAGAGAAAGAGAGAATTAGAGAGAGCATACTTCAATTCACACAGGACACCAGATAAGACAGGAGAAGTACTCCAGATATAACAAACTGACCCTAGCCCCCGACACAAACTACTGCAGCAAAAATACTGGAGGCTGAGACAGGAGGGGTGAGGAGACACTGTGGCCCCATCCGTTGATACCCCCGGACAGGGCCAAACAGGAAGGATATAACCCCACCCACTTTGCCAAAGCACAGCTCCCACACCACTAGAGGGATATCTTCAACCACCAACTTACCATCCTGAGACAAGGCCGAGTATAGCCCACAAAGATCTCCGCCACGGCACAACCCAATGGGGGCGCCAACCCAGACAGGAAGATCACGTCAGTGACTCAACCCACTCAAGTGACGCACCCCTCCTAGGGACGGCATGAAAGAGCACCAGTAAGCCAGTGACTCAGCCCCTGTAATAGGGTTAGAGGCAGAGAATCCCAGAGGAGAGAGGGGAACCAGCCAGGCAGAGACAGCAAGGGCGGTTCGTTGATCCTGAGCCTTTCCGTTCACCGTCACACTCATGGGCCAGACTACACTCAATCATATGACCCACTGAAGAGATGAGTCTTCAGTAAAGACTTAAAGGTTGAGGCCGAGTCTGCGTCTCTCACATGGGTAGGCAGACCATTCCATGAAAATGGAGCTCTATAGGAGAAAGCCCTGCCTCCAGCTGTTTGCTTAGAAATTCTAGGGACTATTACGGTCTTGTGACCGTAGCGTACGTGTAGGTATGTACGGCAGGACCAAATCGAAAAGATAGGTAGGAGTAAGCCCATGTAATGCTTTGTAGATTAGCAGTAGAACCTTGAAATCAGTCCTTGCCTTAACAGGAAGCCAGTGTAGGGAGGCTAGCACTGGAGTAATATGATCAAATGTTTTGGTTCTAGTCAGGATTCTAGCAGCCGTATTTAGCACTAACTGAAGTTTATTTAGTGCTTTATCCGGGTAGCCGGAAAGTAGAGCATTGCAGTAGTCTAACCAAGAAGTAACAAAAGCATGGATTAATTTTTCTGCATCATTTTGGACAGAAAGTTTCTGATTTTTGCAATGTTACGTAAATCTTGAAACAGTCTTGATATGTTTTGTCAAAAGAGAGATCAGGGTCCAGAGTAACGCCGAGGTCCTTCACAGTTTTATTTGAGACGATTCAGCAGAAGATCTCTTTGTTTCTTGATCTCCTTCTTATTGTTATTATAATTATCATGATCGTCATTATAATAATAAGTCATTTTGTTTATCATTAGTACTCTTTGTATATTAGCCTTGTATAACCACCATCAAGCTGTAGGCCTAAGAACGCATCCTGTTAAATCTAAATATCGTAACATTTTTAGCCTATATTTAAGCAATAAGGCATGAAGGGGTGTGGTATATGGCCAATATACCATTGCTATGGGCTGTTCTTCTGCACGACGCATCGCGGTCTGCCTGGAAACAGCACTTAGCCGTGGTATATTGACAATATACCACAAACCACTGAAGTGGCTTATTGCTATTACAAACTGGTTATCAACGTAATTAGGGCATTAAAAATAAATGTTTTGTCATACCCGTGGTATATGGTGTGATATATCACGGCTGTCAGCCAATCAGCATTCAGGACTCGAACCGCCCAGTTTATAATTCAATATATAGGCTGCTGTATCAGTCAATCACTCTTTCGTTCATGCCACCAGACAGAATAGGAGACATTCATGCTTTGAAATGCAATCAAGCAATTAAATAACAAAGGGAGCTTTTAATAATAATTAGCATAAACAATACATAAACCGCAATTCATAAATGCATGCAACTGTTTTTAGTCTGCTGTAATAAAGGCTTTATATACACTATATATTTATTTTTTCTTGTTAGAACTCTCTTGTGCAGGGACGTCACTAGGCATTCAGAACATCCCAGGCTTAGCCCTGAAGACCTGGAGCTGACTCGGGGTGGGGGGGATTTGATCCCTGCGCAACCAATATGAAGCGCCCCGCACTCTTGGCCTCGCACGCTAGCAGAGAACATTGTGCAGAAACATAAGGCTATGTTGCATAGCTCACTGCTTTCTTCCATGCGCTATGCTCTCCTGACGCCAAATAATCAACACTTCTTAATATTAATTCAATGGATTGTGGTCAGTAAACCATGGAATATGGTGTTAATCATCTCAAAAAAATCTATAAGCAGGTACTAATTACAAGTGCATAACTATATCGTAATTTTCCATGAAGAAAATTGTTGTAAAAAGTATTTGTCATTTTTTTGTTGTAATCTTTTTATAAACAATGTCCAATATTTGATTTAGCAATAAAGAAAAAGCCTCATGTTGATGTTGGTCCCATTACTGCTAACTAATGTGAGCTAGTCATCCTGCGCGCACTGTGCAGTTCCAAAACAATCCAAAGGGTGCCAGCCTAGACCACAAATGAATGTTTTGTATGAAATAATGTTTTAGTTAGGTGTAATTTAGCAGGATTGGGATTTTGACCTGCCATTTTTGGGATTATGTTGGAACTGCGTAAACTCACAGCGTAAATTGGCAGTAAACTTGTATTATAACTGTAGAGTGTGGGGAGGATAACTTTTGCAGATACATTATGTACAAACGCAGGCACCAAACGCAGGCACCAAACGCAGGCACCAAACGCAGGCACCAAACGCACTTGAAAATTGGATTTCATAATATTTGTGGCAATAAATCACAGATTCCAAGGTCAATTAGCTACAGGATAATATTTCTACTCATTTAATTACAACAAATTAAAAACAAATACACCCCCTCCAATAACACTTCACAATGTTACACATATGTACATACCAGCATACAATCCTTTCTCCAACTAAATATTAACAATGTTTGCTAGATATATTACATAGTACTAGGATGTTAATCCATCCATAAAGATTAGAAATTAAATGAAACAAAATTAAACTGTAGGTGAAGACCTGTCTATGACTTCACTCTTTCCCAAGCGTGTTAGTACAGTTGAAGTCAGAAGTTTACATACACCTTAGCCAAATGCATTTAAACTCAGTTTTTCACAATTCCTGACATTTAAAACTAGAAGAAATTTCCTGTCTTACGTCAGTTAGGATCAACACCTTATTTTAAGAATGTGAAATGTCAGAATAATAGTTGAGATAATGATTTATTTCAGCTTTTATTTCTTTCATCACATTCCCAGTGGGTCAGAAGTTTACATACACTCAATTAGTATTTGGTAGCATTGCCTTTAAATGGTTTAACTTGGGTCAAACGTTTCGGGTTACCTTCTACAAGCTCCCCACAATAAGTTGGGTGAATTTTGGCCCGTTCCTCCTGACAGAGCTGGAGTAATTGAGTCAGGTTTGTAGGCCTCCTTGCTCACACACGCTTTTTCAGTTCTGCCCACATATTTTCTATAGGAATTGAGGCCAGGGCTTTGTGATGGATACTCCAATACCTTGACTTTGGTGTCCTTAAGCCATTTTGCCACAACTTTGGAAGTATGCTTGGGGTCATTGTCCATTTGGAAGACCTATTTGCGACCAAGCTTTAACTTCCTGACTCATGTCTTGAGATGTTGCTTCAATATATCAACATAATAATCCTGCCTCAGGATGCCATCTATTTTGTGAAATGCACCAGACCCTCCTGCAGCAAAGCACCCCCACAACATGATGCTGCCAACCCCGTGCCTCGCGTTTGGGATGTGTTCTTCAGCTTGCAAGCCTCCCCCTTTTTCCTCCAAACATAACGATGGTCATTGTGGCCAAAAAGTTATATTTTTGTTTCATCAGACCAGAGGACATTTCTCCAAAAAGTACGATCTTTGTCCCCATGTGCAGTTGCAAACCGTAGTCTGGCTTTTTTATGGTGGTTTTACAGTGGTGGCTTCTTCCTTGCTGAGCGGCCTTTCAGGTTACGTTGATATAGGACTCGTTTTGCTGTGGATATAGATACTTTTGTACCTGTTTCCTCCATCATCTTCACAAGGTCATTTGCTGTTGTTCTGGGATTAATTTGCACTTTTCGCACCAATGTACATTAATCTCTAAGAGACAGAAAGCGTCTCCTTCCTGAGCGGTATGACGGCTGCGTGGTCCCATGGTGTTTATACTTGCGTACTATTGTTTGTACAGATGAGGTCTACAATTCTTTTACTGAGGTCTTGGCTGATTTGTTTTGATAGTAGGCCTTGAAATACATCCACAGGTACACCTCCAATTGACTCAAATGATGTCATGTAGCCTATCAGAAGCTTCTAATGCCATGACATAATTGTGTTATTAGCAGTTCACACAATCTTAAGCCCAATTAATATTCAACTGTCTTATCCTTCACTAACCACAATACCTGTGTTCTCTCTCTCTCTGTCGCTTTAGCAACACAATCGACATGCATGCAACCATGGGGAAAAACAGATGAGGTTGGCTTAGATAGTTGACAACATGTAAGCTATATTTCATCTCCAATGTTTATTGCAAACAAATACATTTGCACAATAATTACTTGTTGTCTCAAATACATCATTAGAGTTGTTGGTTAGCTGCTAGCGAATTTTTGCCATATTTGCATTGACATGAAATCAGTCAAAACACCTCAAAACAAGACATGATATCAATGAGGAACCTGGGACTAAACACCTTACTACAAGCATTTCGCTACACCCGCAATAACATCTGCTAAATATGTGTATGTGACAAATTGTCACGCCCTGACCTTAGAGAGCCTTTTTATGTCTCTATTTGGTTTGGTCAGGGTGTGATTTGCGTGGGCATTCTATGTGTTGTATTTCTTTGTGTTTGGCCGCGTGTGGTTCCCAATCAGAGGCAGCTGTCTATCGTTGTCTCTGATTGGGAATCATACTTAGGTAGCCTTTTTTCCCATCTATGTTGTGGGATCTTGTCCTTGTATTGTTGCTGTTGAGCCCTACAAGGCTGTACGTTTCGTTGGTTCGCTCGTTCTTGTTTTTCTGGCAATCATTAAAGAATATGATTAACCTACCCCACGCTGCATCTTGGTCCACTTCTTCAGACTAGCGTCACACAAATAAAATGTGATTTTAACATTTTATTTGATAACATGATGAAACATACTGAAATGAGCCACTTACAATTCCCCACATATCAGTTTGTCATTCTTGTTATCAATCTGGCCATCCAGAATCACAACAGGCTGACTTCTGCCCCATGGAAGCTCACAAATTGTTTGTGACATTGTCAGCCAACCCATCTATGTAGCTACTTGCTACATAATTGTATTGTAAACACACACAAAATCGATTCACCTAGTCCTGCAAATACAACAACCGTCTCTGTGTTTGCTGAGCTGCATCTCTCGACCTCTTCCTCAATAATAAATGATCTATGTCAATCTTATACAATGGCTTGCGAATGTATTCACCCCCTTGGCATTTTTCCTATTTTGTTGCCTTACAACCTGGAATTAAAATGTTTTTGGGGGGTTGTATCATGTGATTTACACAACATGCCTACCACTTTGAGGATGTAAAATATGTTTTATTGTGAAACAAACAAGAATTAAGACAAAAAAACAGAACTTGAGTGTGCATAACTATTCAACCCCCCCCGAAGTCAATACTTTATAGAGCCACCTTTTGCAGCAATTACAGCTGCAAGTCTCTTGGGGTATGTCTCTATAAGCTTGGCACATCTAGCCACTGGGATTTTTGCCCATTCTTCAAGGCAAAACTTCTCCATCTCCTTCAAGTTGGATGGGTTCCACTGGTGTACAGCAATATTTAAGTCATACCACAGATTATCAATTGGATTGAGGTCTGGGCTTTGACTAGGCCATTCCAAGACATTTAAATCTTTCCCCTTAAACCACTCAAGTGTTGCTTTAGCGGTATGCTTAGGGTCATTGTCCTTCTGGAAGGTGAACTTCCGTCCCAGTCTCAAATCTCTGGTAGACTGAAACAGGTTTCCCTCAAGATTATCCATGTATTTAGCGCCATCCATCATTCCTTCAATTCTGACCAGTTTCCCAGTCCCTGCTGATGACAAACATCCCCACAGCATGATGCTGCCACCACCATGCTTCACTGTGGGGATGTTGGCCTTTGGCGAACACCAAACGTGTTTGCTTATTTTCTTCTCTTCCACAAAGCCCAGCTCTGTGGAGTGTACAGCTTAAAGTGGTCCTATGGATAGATACTCCAATCTCATCTGTGGAGCTTTGCAGCTCCTTCAGGGTTACCTTTGGTCTCTTTGTTGCCTCTCTGATTAATGCCCTCCTTGCCTGGTCCGTGAATTTTGGTGGGCGGCCCTCTTGGCAGGTTTGTGGTGGTCCCATTTTCTTAAAAAATATATATAATAGATTTAATGGTGCATTGTGGGATGTTCAAAGTTTCTGAGATTTTTTTATAACCCAACCCTGATCTGTACTTCTCCACAACTTTGTCCCTGACCTGTTTGGAGAGCTCCTTGGTGTTCATGGTGCCGCTTGATTGGTGGTGCCCCTTGCTGAGTGGTGTTGTAGACTCTGGGGCTTTTCAGAACAGGTGTATGTATACTGAGGTCATGTGACACTTAGATTGCACACAGGTGGACTTTATTTAATTAATTATCGTATTTAAGGGCTTTATAGCAAAGGGGGGGAAATACATATGCATGCACCATTTTTCTGTTTTTTATTCTTTTGAAACAAATACTTTTTTTCAATTCACTTCACTAATTTAGACTATTTTGTGTATGTCCATTACATGAAATCCAAATAAAATCTATTTAAATTACAGGTTGTAATGCAACAAAATAGGAAAAATGCCAAGGGGGATGAATACTTTTGCAAGGCACTGTATATATTGCTTTGTTTTTTCTACAGAAAAAATAATTTAACTGATGTTAACAAAAGTAGCTAATGTCATATTAGCCTTAAGTTAGGTAGCTAGCTTTATTATCATTTTTTTTGCATATTCGGACAGTACTTGATTAGACAGTAATTGGTTAGTTAGTGATACTTGTCGGATGGTGAACTGAGTTCCAGCAGTTGGATTCAGTGTCTAGATAGCTAATCAATTACTGTCAAAATCCTGCTCATAAAATGTACTGGATAGCTAATGTTAGCAGCACTGCTAGCTAGACTGGGTAGTCCCTAACGTTAGTTAGTATTTTATCGTATCTGTCAGTGCAGCTTTTGAGTCAACAACAAGTTACTCAAATCTGGCTTACTGTGAGTTCAGTAACTCTGAATAACATCATCATGGGCTAACAAAATGTCCTATTGTAGTGGCAAGCTAATCTCATCTTTGCACTCTCTCCCTCAGAGAATTAACATTTCTTTGGACTAATCAAAAATTTCTTTGGAGAACCACTTCGACTCCACCTCTTAAAGTGTCACCGTACACAGAAATGCTGGTTTTAAGCAGCACTAAAAGGGCAGGGCAGGCCAGGGCTCATGATTGGAGTATTCATTGCAGTGTGTAATGCAGTGTAGACTAGTTTGTTTTACATCATCCCAGCAGGGATTCAGTGCCCCGAAAGCCCGGGTCTGGTGATGTCAATGCTCTGGTAAACTTATTTATTTTGTGTTATATGAACGGGTGGGTCTAATCCTGGATGCTGATTGGTTAAAACCGCATTCCAGCCGGTCACTATTCCACAAGTTACCAGAGTCTAAGTCTATGACGTTGAAATGCCTATTTAGACTGTCCATCTCAATGCGCAATCCATTGTCTCATCAACCCAGCCAGTCAATTTATCAACTTGATCTCCACAATAAAAAGCATCTAGACATTATCTCCCATTTCTTTTAGTCTAACATTTGGTTTTTAACAGCAGAGATTTGTATAAACCTTGCTGTCTGTTTCTCTGACATTTGCAACATTGTTTCAATATTGAAATCTTTCCAGCTTCTGTTTTAAGTGATTGTGTTATCTGTGTTGTTGGCTAGCTCCTCTGAACAACAGTGTCCTGACGAGAGAGCAAATTTCCTATACCAGGCGAAATTGTACATCATTGTTACGGATGTATCCAAATGTAAATGTCACTAGAAAACAGCTTAAACAAATGCAAATGTAGCTGCTGTTATTCTGGCTGCACTGTTTGATGTGATAGTAAGTTTTCCGTATTTGGCTAGATAGCAAGCAAGGGATAAGAACGTTGCTAGCCAGTATGATAATGGAACATTTAGAATGAACGACTGGGTTGTGTCCATAGATGCAGAACAAAAATAGTTAACGACTGGGTCGCGTCTCTGGCAACTGAACTGAACGAACGACCAGCCAGCTTGGGTAGCAATCTTAGATTTGTGTGGTGACTATAACTTGTGGAAGGATGAAATAGTATGAATAAATTCATCAAAATAATGTTTATTTGAATATGTTGGTAACCCGTTGTATAAAAGTGATAATGCCCTTGAAGCTGGTTTTCGGGCCTAACAACACCCGTGGCAATATATCCTTCAAACACCAGCTTCTTGGGCAATATCACTTAAATGTTTACACTGTTCCAAATGTTCAGACAAAATTATAATATTGTAATCTAAGAGCAACTATTTGCACACATAATACTCACCTAATGCTTGCTATTATACCTGCCTTTTTTGTGATCTCAGATCTTTGTGTTCCACAGATCTGACTTCCCCTTTACCTCCTGTTTATCCAGTAAACATTCACCCGTTTCGAGTTTCCTTTTTGCCTCCTCCGCATCCATTTTGGTGTCGATATAAATGTGTATGGAGTGTGTTATAACCATTTTATTGACGTCATTATGATAGGCTATAGGTCAGGCCTTATTGGTCATATGCATATGATGCTTACGTGTTTCACGTAAAGAGAGCAAGGGTTGCGGAAATAGGGAATGTTTCTCCTCAACAAATTAGGGATATCGGTAACAGAGATGTTCAGTAAGAAAATAAATGGCTGAAATGATATTCAGCACAATGAACACTTGCTCTGCTGTGGTGCCTTTTTGCTGCAGTAGGGAGGAGAGCAAGACAACGTGTGCCAGTCACACAAGCTGATTACATTTAAAAGCTCACAGCAAATGCCACTTTTGTGTTCATATATTTGTTCTAGATACCAACATAAAGCACAACAATGGTGGAAGGGAACAAACAGGTTGTGAATGTCCTTTTAGAGTGTGGTTGCTTGGTTGCTTGGTTGGTTGCTTGGTTGGTTGGAGCTCCAGGCCCCTGATCACCTTAAAACACTGGTCTCTGCTCCACTTCCTTTACTGTGTGTCTGGGACTGTGCATTTCTATCACATTACCTACTTACCGATGCCACAGGGAGCCTATGGTCATTTTACAAATACACATACACACACATACACATTCTCTCATCCACACACACATTCTCTCATCCACACACGCACACACACACAGGCACATACACAGTAAGAAGAGTCTGCTTTAATTGTGCATCTAACAGCCTTCTTACAAGACCATTAGGCAGTTCTAGTGCATGGTCACAATGTGATATTACAGCACTGCATAACAGCTGTCTTGCTCTCTGCAGTGCCGGCTCTGCTCTCCAGCACCAATGGTTTCAGCCCAAGGCAAGCATACTGAGTAGTCATGTTAGTGATGACTCTGTTTTACGGCCCTGTACTTATAGTAGGGGAATAGAGGACAGGATCCCAACTGTATGAGCCAACATACGGTCAGATGTATAGTGTTTGATCAAATCAATAAAAACGTTTAAATAAAACATTTTTTTTTTTTTTTTAAGTTTAGTGCCTGAAATCGGGGACTGTCAGCTAATGATGCCCTTGTTGAATGGGTTCTGACTGAATATATAGCAAAAGTAATGTATTTGAAGAGGTTGGCAGTAGTGATATTGATTCAAAAGAAAACGGAGTGTTGTTGTTGTTCTGTAAGAAAGAGCAATAGTTTCACGTTCTCCATTGCATTCAAGTATTACAAAAATGTCATCAATGACAAAAAAAAAAAAAAAAAAATGTTTAGAGGAAATATTTAAATGCATACAAGGTTACAGTGGCTGCACGGGATGTGGTTAGCTATGAGTATTGTATTGTGAAGATCCCGTTTCTTATTAGTTACAGCTGGCCAATCAATACTGAAGGAAGATTCTATACTCTCGCTGATAAAACTTTACTCAATTGGAGGTTAGCTGTATGTATGCCCAGGGTCACTCCTCCGCTGTCCTTCCTTCTCTCTCCTTCTTATAGAACTGTCGACTCTCCCTCTCTTTCTGTTCCCTTTCTCCATCGTCTTTCATGAGGGATATTTTCATTCAACCCATTATAGTCTGCCGGACTTCATTCTTCCCCCTAGAATTACATCTCAGGAAAAGCGTTGCAGTTTCTTTACCATGGATATGATTGGAGGTTTTCAATAAGAGCTAAGTAGAACGTTAGGAAGCTCATCTCTTCTCCAATCTTTTGTCGACTCTCTTTTGCAAAAGAAGACTAAATTAGATTTTCTAATATTAACATCAACTCAGTCGTCCAATAGGCTAAGTAGAAGGTTGTTTTTTAACAGTATGAAATGTGTGTCGTGTGAAAAATATAAACGATATAATTTCATTGTAAAGTTTCATTGTGGTATATGTTAAGTATGGGCAATGCCTTCACTTTTTTTGGCAGACCTTAAGTAGGACAACTTTATATGTGTGATATCATGTCATGTTATTCAAGTATGAAACTCTTTAATGTACTGCGGTGAATGTCATAGCTCAAACTATGGTTGATGTCCTGGTAATGAACTTACGCCTAGTGAAACCTTCCCCTGGCATTATGTACTGTAGGTTGAACCAAACTCTGTTGCTCCCCACATAAAATCATGTTGTTTCAATGTAAGATATTCCTAAGGGGCTCTGGATATTGATTTCAGGGGGTGAATAGGGTGCTATTTCAGAATCACCACTAAATGATGTATGAGGGGATTTTAAGGGGTGTGTTTATGTGTTAGACTAAAGGCTGACATGTTGTCACCCCTATCTGTGGTGTTTGCATTAAGTCTTAGACCATGTCTTCATTTGTTTAAACAGAACGATACGGTACTTAACTATAGCCACACAATCAATGTTCTCTTTATTAGAATATATACTGTAGCATCACAGCACTGTAAAGACTTTTAATATTCCATAGATGAAAACAGTCTGCCATTGCTAAAGGACAGTAAATATTGGTTTTCCAGCCTAAGGAGCTATAGATTGCTGTTGTAGTTAAAAGTGCAATATGCAGAAATCACTCCGTCGTTCCCTGGTTGTTAAAATTCAAATATTTTGCCTAATTTTAGTTTGTGACAAAACAAACAAGTATAGTGTAGAGAATCATTGTATAAAGCACATAGAACAGGTCTACCACTTCTTAGACTTGCTTTCAATGAGAATGACAGATCTAGAACTCACATTCTATGTGACTTTGGCCGGGTCAATTTTAAGGCATCCATTTTGTTCTCAAACTCTTAATGAATGGATGAGTTTGGACTATGGTGCTTTCTATTGGTGTTCTCTGTTTGCTATTAGTTGAAGAAAAACTTTCACTCCATCATATTTTCTGGATCCTATTACCTTCATAGTGCAATACTTTTGACCAGACCTCTATGTAGTGGGCTTGGCTGGGCAAAACAAGTGCCCAACTGCATATAGGAAATAGGGTGCTATTTCAGAATCACCACTAAATGATGTATGAGGGGATTTTGGCATGTCATTGGTGACAGCAGTCCATTCAGAGATGAGTTGTGATGGTTATCAGGTAGCTGAGATGTGATGGTTCTCATGTAGCTGAGATGTGATGGTTATCAGGTAGCTGAGATGTGATGGTTATCAGGTAGCTGAGATGTGATGGTTCTCAGGTAGCTGAGATGTGATGGTTATCAGGTAGCTGAGATGTGATGGTTATCAGGTAGCTGAGATGTGATGGTTGTCAGGTAGCTGAGATGTGATGGTTATCAGCTAGCTGAGTTGTGATGGTTATCAGCTAGCTGAGTTGTGATGGCTATCAGCTAGCTGAGTTGTGATGGCTATCAGATAGCTGAGTTGTGATGGTTATCAGCTAGCTGAGTTGTGATGGTTATCAGCTAGCTGAGTTGTGATGGTTATCAGCTAGCTGAGTTGTGATGGGTATCAGGTAGCTGAGATGTGATGTGATGGGTATCAGGTAGCTGAGATGTGATGGTTATCTGCTAGCTGAGTTGTGATGGTTATCCGCTATCTGAGTTGTGATGGTTATCAGCTAGCTGAGTTGTGATGGTTATCAGGTAGCTGAGTTGTGAGGGTTATCAGGTAGCTGAGTTGTGATGGTTATCGGCTAGCTGAGTTGTGATGGTTATCAGGTAGCTGAGTTGTAATGGTTATCAGGTAGCTGAGGTGTGATGGTTATCAGGTAGCTGAGATGTGATGGTTATCAGGTAGCTGAGATGTGATGGTTATCAGCTAGCTGAGTTGTGATGGTTATCAGCTAGCTGAGTTGTGATGGTTATCAGGTAGCTGAGTTGTGAGGGTTATCAGGTAGCTGAGTTGTGATGGTTATCGGCTAGCTGAGTTGTGATGGTTATCGGCTATCTGATTAGTGATGGTTTTCGGCTAGCTGAGTTGTGATGGTATCAGCTAGCTGAGTTGTGATGGTTATCTGCTAGCTGAGTTGTGATGGTTATCCGCTATCTGAGTTGTGATGGTTATCAGCTAGCTGAGTTGTGAGGGTTATCAGGTAGCTGAGTTGTGATGGTTATCAGCTAGCTGAGTTGTGATGGTTATCCGCTAGCTGAGTTGTGATGGTTATTGGCTATCTGAGTTGTGATGTTATCGGTTAGCTGAGTTGTGATGGTTATCGGCTAGCTGAGATGTGATGGTTATCAGCTAGCTGAGATGTGATGCGTATCGGCTAGCTGAGATGTGATGCGTATCGGCTAGCTGAGATGTGATGGTATCAGGTAGCTGAGATGTGATGGGTATCAGCTAGCTGAGATGTGATGCGTATCGGCTAGCTGAGATGTGATGGTATCAGGTAGCTGAGTTGTGATGGTATCAGCTAGCTGAGTTGTGATGGTTATCTGCTAGCTGAGTTGTGATGGTTATCCGCTAGCTGAGTTGTGATGGTTATCCGCTAGCTGAGTTGTGATGGTTATCAGCTAGCTGAGTTGTGAGGGTTATCTGTTAGCTGAGTTGTGATGGTTATCGGTTAGCTGAGTTGTGATGGTTATCGGCTATTTGATTAGTGATGGTTTTCGGCTAGCTGAGTTGTGATGGTATCAGCTAGCTGAGTTGTGATGGTTATCCGCTAGCTGAGTTGTGATGGTTATCAGCTAGCTGAGTTGTGATGGTTATCCGCTAGCTGAGTTGTGATGGTTATTGGCTATCTGAGTTGTGATGTTATCGGTTAGCTGAGTTGTGATGGTTATCGGCTAGCTGAGATGTGATGGGTATCGGCTAGCTGAGATGTGATGCGTATCGGCTAGCTGAGATGTGATGCGTATCGGCTAGCTGAGATGTGATGGTATCAGGTAGCTGAGATGTGATGGGTATCAGCTAGCTGATATGTGATGGGTATCAGCTAGCTGAGATGTGATGGGTATCGGCTAGCTGAGATGTGATGCGTATCGGCTAGCTGAGATGCGATGCGTATCGGCTAGCTGAGATGTGATGGTATCAGGTAGCTGAGATGTGATGGGTATCAGCTAGCTGAGATGTGATGGGTATCGGCTAGCTGAGATGTGATGCGTATCGGCTAGCTGAGATGTGATGAGTATCAGGTAGCTGAGATGTGATGGGTATCAGGTAGCTGAGATGTGATGGGTATCAGCTAGCTGAGTTGTGATGGGTATCAGCTAGCTGAGTTGTGATGGTTATCAGCTGGCTGAGTTGTGATGGTTATCAGCTAGCTGAGTTGTGATGGTTATCAGCTAGCTTGCAGTAGAGACAGACTAACAGTATTGTGACCTGGAGTGGAGGTCAACCAGCCACTATAGGTGCACATTAGTCCTCTTGCTGCTTAGGTCAAATGGTATCCTGCTATAGTGCGTGTGTGTGTTTGTGTGTTTGTGCATTTATGGGTTCATGTGTGCGTACATGTATGTGTGTGTCATTCCATAGCATCTGCTGTTGATGATTGATGAACCACTATGTCGACTGCTGTTGCATTGTGTAATGACTTACATCCTGAACACACAGAGCATGTACAGCTCTCTCTGACCCAGCCATCTCCCTATACCTATAGCCTAGGCCCAGGGGAAGCCATCTGTCTGAGCCTGGCCTATAGTCAGCTGTGAGGCTCAGGCCTCTGCTGGCCAGAGTGCTGTCCATGTTTACCAGATGCACCGTCCGTCCCCCAAGGTAAACTACCCATCTGGCAACACTGAGCCTCAGCAGACACACTGGCCCATGGCCCAAAGCATGCTGTAAAATGGAGTCAAACACATTGGCCCAAGGCCCAAAGCATGCTGGATGATGAAGTCAGATAAACTGCCCGACGCTTCGTAGATCGATGTGTGTGTGTATATTGTGTGGTGGCTGTCTATAGAGGACAATGGACAAACAGTAAGTATGGATAAATATCCACATTTTAGTGTGCCATCACATCATGCAAATGAATGAGCTCAACAACAACAAAAAATACACATTATTACATATGCTATTAAAGGGAAAGGAAAGGGAAAGGGTATACCTAGTCAGTTGTGCAACTGAATGCATTCAACTGAAATGTGTCTTCCGCATTTAACCCAACCCCTCTGAATTAAAGCGTTGCGGAGGGCTGCCTTAATCAATATCCATGTATTCGGCCCTGTTCAGTAGGCTAATCTTCCTTCATATTTTATCTCAATTAATCTGTAAACATTTCCATTGACTTAAACCAGATGCAGAGAAGATTTCTGATCAATACATTTGTATTGTAATCTCCTTATGTAATCAATGAAATTGTGTATGTTTAGTAGCAATATGTAGTTTAATGGGAACTAATGAATTTGGTATTTCAAGGTATTTCAAGCAGTCAGGGCTTACGGCTATTCTTCATACGCAGGTTCAGAGTGGAATAATGTACCCATTACCCTGTGGTCAATAGAAACAAGGCTAAAATAGAGGTTGGAAAATGTCACCTGTAACTACTATAATCATTCATTATAATCCACATAATTAATTCACATTTCCTGTTGCTGCAGGATAATTTTCCTGTTGTAGCAAACTGGCTCAAATTAAGATCCTACTTCTGGCCAGTGCGCAAAGAACGCTTCCTACAGAAATGATATGATAATGTTCTACTCTACTCCAAGCTAGGTTCAAATGGCTTTTAATGTGCAATTCAAAACACACCCCAGGTCATTCAACGTTTTGATTTTGTTTCTTTTTTTTTCTCTACACCAAGAGCCTTATGGGAACCATATAGGCATATTTCCCCCCTACACAATGATATGTTTAAACTTGTCTGTAGGGAGGAAGTCAATTCATGTCCAAAGAGCAAACTTATTGGTAGCGAAACCTTATTTTCTACATATCGACCCCGGAGTGCCTCGGCCCACAAAATGCAAAAACCCTGGGCAAGACGGATCTGCTGTCATGTCTTACAGTAGAAATCAGCCAATCAATGTCACTTTCCGCCGCCGGGGCCTGAATGAACCTAATTCCGCTCATCTTGGCTAAATGGTGAAATCCTGGGGGTTCATCAATCATCAATCCAAGCAGCGCTCTGTGTTTAATAGTCTGGTCTTTATTCACTGAATAGCCACTGCATTTATCTATCTGGGGGAGCCAAGTGGAAATCCCTTCTACTATCTGACTGACAAAGAGAGAGAGAGAGAGAGAGAGAGAGAGAGAGAGAGTGGATCGCTGTGTTCTGTCTCTCACATTCTAACTCCCAAATGGGGGCTGTCTGCTACTTTTTTAAATTGAAGATCGTTGGAAGATGGATTACCAGTTTAGAATCCCTTTTGATCGGTCAGTTTTGTAGAAAGCTGTGTGCTGGGCCTGAATATGAAGTCAATATTTTCCGAATCTGATATTAATATCTGCTGATGTGCCTCGTTGCCTGTTTAGATAAATGTTTAATTGTCTCTAGTACTACCGTGTCTCCTGTAACAGCCTCTAAATGTATGACAAACCAGTTAGAGAAACGTATCTCCTCTTCTCTCTTTGTTTCAGGTGACAAGTGTACATGCTTCCAAGGGAGACCTCCTCAAATCGGGCAGCCCCAAGTCAACGTTAAAACACATATGGACAGAAAGCGGCAAGGACCTGTCAATCAGCAGGTTGCTGTCACAGACTCTCCATGGCAAAGAGAACACCACGGCCCTGGACCTGCGCTACGACACCCCGGAGCCCTACTCCGAGCAGGACCTCTGGGACTGGCTGAGGAACTCCACCGACCTCCATGATTCTAGACCTAGAGCCAAACGGCGGCCTATGGTCAAGACAGGCAAGTTCAAGAAGATGTTTGGCTGGGGAGACTTCCACTCCAACATCAAGACAGTCAAGCTCAACCTCCTCATCACCGGGAAGATTGTGGACCACGGCAACGGAACATTCAGCGTCTACTTCAGACACAACTCCACAGGCCAGGGAAACGTGTCTGTGAGTCTCGTCCCGCCAACGAAGATCGTGGAGTTCGATGTGGCAGCCCAGCAGTCCGTGATTGACGCCAAGGACTCCAAGTCCTTCAACTGCCGCATCGAGTACGAGAAGGTGGAGAAGGGTGCCAGGAACACGCTGTGTAACTTCGACCCATCCAAGACATGTTACCAGGAGCAGACTCAGAGCCACGTCTCCTGGCTCTGTTCCAAGCCCTTTAAAGTAATCTGCATCTACATCTCCTTCTACAGCACTGACTACAAGCTGGTGCAGAAAGTCTGCCCGGACTACAACTACCACAGTGAAACTCCCTACTTCCCCTCTGGCTGACCACTCCCACAACAACAACCCCAATGTGGAGCAGAAAGTTACTTAGTGGGGCTTCTTATTTTTCCCCACCCAGAGAAATATATGTTAGCTGTAATGTTCTGAACATAAAAGAATGTGTCAAATGAATTAATTACCTATATATGAAATGAAGACTTTTGATGACAATACAGAAAGTAAAGATTTATGGGAGCAGTACTTTTTTTCTTTCAAATGTTGTGCAAAACCATTATTATTTGTATAATTATAATTATGTTATTAGTATACAAATACTATGACTGAACAAATAATATTGATTATAATCCATTTGTTTTATTGTTTTCATACCTTTTTTCCATCAATGATTTCATAGATGCATAATGTGTACATATTTGAGGTTGATAGTTCCATTTGTAACTAAGTAAAATCAGCATCTCATGTAAGTCTTATTAGTTTGTAACAACTTTTTATGTTATGTTAGGTAAATTTGCTTGGTCCAGTTTGTTTCTAAATGCCTAGATTTTCTCCTTTTAGTATTTCTTAGTTTGCTCCTCAGGGCCACCATACTTTCTGTGTGAAAGTTCAGTTCTGTGAGCTACCAATTGGACTGCAACGTACAGGATCCTGTGTTTTGTTTGCACCTGCAATACTCTTCATTCAAAGTAGTTCAATTCCGCTCTCTCAGAAATAACAGTCCAGACTCTTATCCTTGAAGGCCTTCAAGATCCCCACACATTTCCAAACCCTTCGACCCCAAAGGCGAGAGAGCTGAAGAAGAGGAGTGTGTTGGTGTGCAATCAAAGCATCAGGTGGAGATGGCCCCATGGCCTGACGGACTTAACATTGAGCTAGCATTGAGCAGGCTTCTCCGCAGGCATGTTTTATAAAAAAATATTTAAAAAATTAAGCATTTTACATGTTCAGAAATGATGCTGTTCATTCTTCAGCTTATTTGGAGTGTCCCTGTATAAATCTTGGCTCAGATTATTATTAGAAAATCACAGCCTTATTCGGTTTATTGTTCATATTCAGTTTTGATTGACTTGGGGCTTTGCTCATTGTCATTGACTTAATAAAACATGTAATGTAATGAATTTTATGTCTTAGAGAGCCTAATTTGTATGAATGGTTTGTATTGTACATAGTTTATCCCGAATTGACCTGCGTCTGTATATGCCCACATAAAGCTGTCTCCCTCTTCCCACAAACTCTCTCTTTCTCGTTCTCTCGTTCTCTTGCTCTCTCGCTCTCACTCACTCACTCTCTCTCCCTTTCTCTCTCATTCCATTAATACTCATTATTGGTCCCTCAAACAAAGACACTGATGTTGCTGATGACGTAGACGTGAATCCTTGAAAACAGCTACCCTGTACATACGCTTTAGAACTGTCTAAATATATTATACGTACTCATCAACTGTATGACTAAAACATTTATTTATGGGGGACGGATGGGATGGAGGTGTACATATGAATAAAAATACTGTACGTTTTATCAGTTTAATGTTCTTGAGTGTGATTTCTCTATATGCATGTCTCAATGATTATAATGATGGTAGGATTTCAAGGTCAATAGATATTAAGGATATCTCAATTGCCAGACATTGAAGCATGTACAATAATTATTCTCAACATAATTCAGTCTTCCAACATGTTGTACCTAATAGTGCATAGTATACATTTAATCGATTTCCTCACTGTTCACACATCTCACTCCAAAGATACAGATCAAACTGAGCTCCATGCTTTTCTTAGCGCATCATAATGTCACATAATCTGTAACATTTTAATAGGATATATAAAAATAAATGTTATCCTGATCTACCATTCCTTATAGAGCCTATACATTCCGGAACTTCTTAGAATTGGTTCTTGATCTTCCTGATCAAGACAAGAACCAAACTTTTTCCAACTTCATCAAAGCAAAACTGATCACACCATTCATCCAAATTCACTCCAAGACCAATCAGAAGACCATACAATACATATACAGTAAGCTCTATACTTCCTGAGTTTAAGCTTCAATTCTTCCCAGAGTCACTCTGGTCTATGATACCGTGTTTTCCTTATAGTCTACAGAGAGAAGTTATGCATGGAAGCCAAGTTGTGTTCCAGTCCCTGTGAGAGAGATTGAGGAGATTGTGAGTGAGTGCCGTTTGGAGTCAATAGCAGATAGCAGCGTCTGTTGTGGGACTCCTCAGTGCAGTGGCACCTGCCATGGAAGCCTCGTAGTCGGCAGTTAGGATCAGCACTCGGCTTTACAGCGATTTAGAACCCTCTGGAGGAGAAATCCGCTCCTCGCTGCGTTTATCTGGCTCACAATTTATCAGTAATTAAAGTGTGTGCCAGGTTTGTGTGTTCATCGGCTGTCTGCAGGGTGCTTTTACAGCCGGCCTCATTAAGGAGTAGGCCTCCTAAAGTTTAGCCCTGAATTATTCACTTTTAACAAGTCTACAGGGATGTACTCTAATGTGTGATATTCGGCATATGTTTTGAACGTATACACTCAAACATACTGTATTACAGACAAATTGCTCCACAAGGAATAGTAGTGTAACGACCCTAGGTTTATAAGCGCGGAAATCGACGCTGCACCTCGAGCTTGCTGTTGCGGCACAGTCGATAGCGCGCCGGACCTCGTGCTCGAAGATCGAGTGTTCGAGACCTGCTCTCTGCCTGTTTCATTACACTGGTGTCAGAAGTGATCGGACCTCGCATCCACGACAGTGCATGTACTTAGCCGGTGAGCGCATTCCTGTAAGTCTTAGATTCTCAAGCTAGCGCGAAGACGCGCTCTTTGAAAGGAGGGAGTAGTGTAACGACCCTGGGTTTATACGCGCAGAAATAGCCTCTGCCGTTCGAACATGCTTTCGCGGCACAGTCGATAGCCCGCCGGACCTCGGGCTCGAAGCTCCCTGCTGTTTCATTACAGTATGTCTGTATACAGCCACTATCTTTATCTATAAGATTCAGATTGAATT
Organism: Oncorhynchus nerka; assembly: GCF_034236695.1. Lineage (NCBI taxonomy): Eukaryota > Metazoa > Chordata > Actinopteri > Salmoniformes > Salmonidae > Oncorhynchus > Oncorhynchus nerka. The sequence goes on from NC_088402.1 coordinate 28,328,484, forward strand.
TATCTGACCATACTAATCGAGACAATATTAAATGGAAATGTCACCTCTGCTCTGTTTCACTATATATGTCCATTTAATGTCACCTCTGCTCTATTTCACTATATATGTCCATTTAATGTCACCTCTGCTCTGTTTCACTATATATGTCCATTTAATATGTTATTAAAATATATGTCATACCAATTTAGAATTGTTGTATGCCATATATGAGCGTTTCTGTATCTCACTGGTAGAAACAGGCAATCTACATCGCCTGGTTGTAAGCAAACTACAATATCCAGAATTCATAGCGACTTCAGGACGTCAGGACCGTCCCATGAAGGCGTGAGAAATCGAAATGTCTATAGCCAGAGGATTTCGAAACGGAACAAAATTCTCAACTGATGAGGTTGCCATATCATCAAACGTTGACAAGTGATGCTATTCTATCAATTTTCAATTTCACTTCAAAGAGGATGCTATCCGATCAGCCAACATCAGCGCAGCAGAAAAGAGGTGTGAGGAAATGTAGCTAACAATACCAGCGCAGCAGGTAGCCTGGCGAGTAGGAGCGTTGGGCCTGTAACTGAAAGTATACTGGGTCGAATCCCCGAGCTGACCAGTTAAAACTCTGTCTTTCTGGGCAAGGCCGTTAATCAATATCCATGTCGGGAACAGTGGGTTAAGGCCAACCCCCTGCACCGGTCTGATTCAGAGGTGTTGGGTTCAATATGGCAGGCACATTTCAGGTGAATGCATTCAGTTGTACAGCTGATTAGGTATCCCCCTTTCTCTAGCTAGTCAGTTCCTTGGCATGGGGGCAAAGGGGCTGTTAGTGTACTCTTCTAGCATATTCACTCCATTGGTGGCAGTGCTTGTCCGCACAACTGTAGGTGCTCATAAACAAAAAATATACAACTCCTGTCTATGAGTCCAGCCCCCCTCAAACCTTTCAAGTCTTTACAAAGCCCGACACAAAATGATTGACTCTGAGTGTAACAACGATTGACTCTGAGTCTAACAAAACACATACCAGTCCACTGTATCAAATCAAATTTTATTTGTCACACACACATGGTTAGCAGATGTTAATGCGAGTGTAGCGAAATGCTTGTGCTTCTAGTTCCGACAATGCAGTAATAACCAACAAGTTATCTAACTAACAATTCCAAAACTACTGTCTTATACACACAAGTGTAAGGGGATAAAGAATATGTACATAAAGATATATGAATGAGTGATGGTACAGAGCGGCATAGGCAAGATACAGTAGATGGTATCGAGTACAGTATATACATATGAGATGAGTATGTAAACAAAGTGGCATAGTTAAAGTGGCTAGTGATACATGTATTACATAAAGATGCAGTAGATGATATAGAGTACAGTATATACATATACATATGAGATGAATAATGTAGGGTATGTAAACATTATATTAGGTAGCATTGTTTAAAGTGGCTAGTGATATGTTTTACATCATTTCCCATCAATTCCCATTATTGAAGTGGCTGGAGTTGAGTCAGTGTGTAGGCAGCAGCCACTCAATGTTAGTGATGGCTGTTTAACAGTCTGATGGCCTTGAGATAGAAGCTGTTTTTCAGTCTCTCGGTCCCAGCTTTGATGCACCTGTACTGACCTCGCCTTCTGGATGATAGCGGGGAGGGCTCAGAACGCACCCTTGTGGGGCCCCAGTGATTTTCTAGGTTAGCTAGCCAGCTATTGTCGTTCTCCTAACGCAACGTAACGTAACCAACACTGCTAGCTAGCCAGCTAGCTCCCGATAAGCAGCATTGTAGAAACTTCACACTCAACGGTTCGACTTGATTAGGGTAGTGTCAACAACGCAGCTAGCCTACCCCAGCAGTACTCTATCATTTTAATCATTTTAGTCAATTAGATTCTTGCTACGTAAGCTTAACTTTCTGAACATTCGAGACGTGTAGTCCACTTGTCATTCCAATCTCCTCTGCATTAGCGTAGCCTCTTCTCTAGCCTGTCAACTATGTGTCTGTCTATCCCTGTTCTCTCCTCTCTGCACAGACCATACAAACGCTCCACACCGCATGGCCGCAGCCACCCTAATCTGGTGGTCCCAGCGCGCACGACCCACGTGGAGTTCCAGGTCTCCGGTAGCCTCTGGAACTGCCGATCTGCGGCCAACAAGGCAGAGTTCATCTCAGCCTATGCCTCCCTCCAGTCCCTCGACTTCTTGGCTCTGACGGAAACATGGATCACCACAGACAACACCGCTACTCCTACTGCTCTCTCTTCGTCCGCCCACGTGCTCTCGCACACCCCGAGAGCTTCTGGTCAGCGGGGTGGTGGCACCGGGATCCTCATCTCTCCCAAGTGGTCATTCTCTCTTTCTCCCTTTACCCATCTGTCTATCGCCTCCTTTGAATTCCATGCTGTCACAGTTACCAGCCCTTTCAAGCTTAACATCCTTATCATTTATCGCCCTCCAGGTTCCCTCGGAGAGTTCATCAATGAGCTTGATGCCTTGATAAGCTCCTTTCCTGAGGACGGCTCACCTCTCACAGTTCTGGGCGACTTTAACCTCCCCACGTCTACCTTTGACTCATTCCTCTCTGCCTCCTTCTTTCCACTCCTCTCCTCTTTTGACCTCACCCTCTCACCTTCCCCCTACTCACAAGGCAGGCAATACGCTCGACCTCATCTTTACTAGATGCTGTTCCTCCACTAACCTCATTGCAACTCCCCTCCAAGTCTCCGACCACTACCTTGTATCCTTTTCCCTCTCGCTCTCATCCAACACTTCCCACACTGCCCCTACTCGGATGGTATCGCGCCGTCCCAACCTTCGCTCTCTCTCCCCGCTACTCTCTCCTCTTCCATCCTATCATCTCTTCCCTCTGCTCAAACCTTCTCCAACCTATCTCCTGATTCTGCCTCCTCAACCCTCCTCTCCTCCCTTTCTGCATCCTTTGACTCTCTATGTCCCCTATCCTCCAGGCCGGCTCGGTCCTCCCCTCCCGCTCCGTGGCTCGACGACTCATTGCGAGCTCACAGAACAGGGCTCCGGGCAGCCGAGCGGAAATGGAGGAAAACTCGCCTCCCTGCGGACCTGACATCCTTTCACTCCCTCCTCTCTACATTTTCCTCTTCTCTCTCTGCTGCTAAAGCCACTTTCTACCACTCTAAATTCCAAGCATCTGCCTCTAACCCTAGGAAGCTCTTTGCCACCTTCTCCTCCCTCTTGAATCCTCCTCCCCCTCTCCCCCCCTCCTCCCTCTCTGCAGATGACTTCGTCAACCATTTTGAAAAGAAGGTCGACGACATCCGATCCTCGTTTGCTAAGTCAAACGACACCGCTGGTTCTGCTCACACTGCCCTACCCTGTGCTCTGACCTCTTTCTCCCCTCTCTCTCCAGATGACATCTCGCGTCTTGTGACGGCCGGCCGCCCAACAACCTGCCCGCTTGACCCTATCCCCACCTCTCTTCTCCAGACCATCTCCGGTGACCTTCTCCCTTACCTCACCTCGCTCATCAACTCATCCCTGACCGCTGGCTACGTCCCTCCCGTCTTCAAGAGAGCGAGAGTTGCACCCCTTCTGAAAAAACCTACACTCGATCCCTCCGATGTCAACAACTACAGACCAGTATCCCTTCTTTCTTTTCTCTCCAAAACTCTTGAACGTGCCGTCCTTGGCCAGCTCTCCCGCTATCTCTCTCAGAATGACCTTCTTGATCCAAATCAGTCAGGTTTCAAGACTAGTCATTCAACTGAGACTGCTCTTCTCTGTATCACGGAGGCGCTCCGCACTGCTAAAGCTAACTCTCTCTCCTCTGCTCTCATCCTTCTAGACCTATCGGCTGCCTTCGATACTGTGAACCATCAGATCCTCCTCTCCACCCTCTCCGAGTTGGGCATCTCCGGCGCGGCCCACGCTTGGATTGCGTCCTACCTGACAGGTCGCTCCTACCAGGTGGCGTGGCGAGAATCCGTCTCCTCACCACGTGCTCTCACCACTGGTGTCCCCCAAAGGCCCTCTCCTATTCTCGCTATACACCAAGTCACTTGGCTCTGTCATAACCTCACATGGTCTCTCCTATCATTGCTATGCAGACACACACAATTAATTTTCTCCTTTCCCCCTTCTGACGACCAGGTGGCAAATCGCATCTCTGCATGTCTGGCAGACATATCAGTGTGGATGACGGATCATCACCTCAAGCTGAACCTCGGCAAGACGGAGCTGCTCTTCCTCCCGGGAAGGACTGCCCGTTCCATGATCTCGCCATCACGGTTGACAACTCCATTGTGTCCTCGTCCCAGAGCGCTAAGAACTCAATGTTAGCGTGATCCTGGACAACACCCTGTCGCCTTCTCAAATAACATCAAGGCGGTGGCCCGTTCCTGTAGGTTCATGCTCTGTACAACATCCGCTGAGTACGACCCTGCCTCACAGGAAGCGGCGCAGGTCCTAATCCAGGCACTTGTCATCTCCCGTCTGGATTACTGCAACTCGCTGTTGGCTGGGCTCCCTGCCTGTGCCATTAAACCCTACAACTCATCCAGAACGCCGCAGCCCGTCTGGTGTTCAACCTTCCCAAGTTCTCTCACGTCACCCCCGCTCCTCCGCTCTCTCCACTGGCTTCCAGTTGAAGTTCGCATCCGCTACAAGACCATGGTGCTTGCCTCCGGAGCTGTGAGGGGAACGGCACCTCACTACCTCCAGGCTCTGATCAGGCCCTACACCCAAACAAGGGCACTGCGTTCATCCACCTCTGGCCTGCTCGCCTCCATACCACTGAGGAAGTACAGTTCCCGCTCAGCCCAGTCAAAACTGTTCGCTCTCTGGCCCCCAATGGTGGAACAAACTCCCTCACGACGCCAGGACAGCGGAGTCAATCACCACCTTCCGGAGACACCTGAAACCCCACCTCTTTAAGGGCCTCAAATTCTCCCTGAATACCTAGGATAGGATAAAGTAATCCTTCTCCCCTCCCCCCTTAAAAGACCTAGATGCACTATTGTAAAGTGACTGTTCCACTGGATGTCATAAGGTGAAAGCACCAATTTGTAAGTCGCTCTGGATAAGAGCGTCTGCTAAATGACTTAAATGTTAAATGTTAAATGTGTTGAGGATCAGTGGGGTGGAGATGTTGTTGCCTACCCTCACCACCTGGGGGCGGCCCGTCAGGAAGTCCAGTACCCAGTTGCACAGGGCGGGGTCGAGACCCAGGGTCTCAAGCTTGATGACGAGCTTGGAGGGTACTATGGTGTTGAATGCCGAGCTGTAGTCGATGAACAGCATTCTCACATAGGTATTCCTCTTGTCCAGGTGGGTTAGGGCAGTGTGCAGTGTGGTTGAGATTGCATCGTCTGTGGACCTATTTGGGCGGTAAGCAAATTGGAGTGGGTCTAGGGTGTCAGGTAGGGTGGAGGTGATATGGTCCTTGACTAGTCTCTCAAAGCACTTCATGATGACGGAAGTGAGTGCTACGGGGCGGTAGTCGTTTAGCTCAGTTACCTTACCTTTCTTGGGAACAGGAACAATGGTGGCCCTCTTGAAGCATGTGGGAACAGCAGACTGGTATAGGGATTGATTGAATATGTCCGTAAACACACCGGCCAGCTGGTCTGCGCATGCTCTGAGGGCGCGGCTGGGGATGCCGTCTGGGCCTGCAGCCTTGCGAGGGTTAACACGTTTAAATGTCTTACTCACCTCGGCTGCAGTGAAGGAGAGACCGCATGTTTTCGTTGCAGGCCGTGTCAGTGGCACTGTATTGTCCTCAAAGCGGGCAAAAAAAGTTATTTAGTCTGCCTGGGAGCAAGACATCCTGGTCCGTGACTGGGCTGGGTTTCTTCTTGTAGTCCGTGATTCACTGTAGACCCTGCCACATGCCTCTTGTGTCTGAGCCATTGAATTGAGATTCCACTTTGTCTCTGTACTGACGCTTAGCTTGTTTAATAGCCTTGCGGAGGGAATAGCTGCATTGTTTATATTCGGACATGTTACCAGACACCTTGCCCTGATTAAAAGCAGTGGTTCGCGCTTTCAGTTTCACGCGAATGCTGCCATCAATCCACGGTTTCTGGTTTGGGAATGTTTTTATCGTTGCTATGGGAACGACATCTTCGACGCACGTTCTAATGAACTCGCACACCGAATCAGCGTATTCGTCAATATTTCCATCTGACACAATACGAAACATGTCCCAGTCCATGTGATGGAAGCAGTCTTGGAGTGTGGAGTCAGCTTGGTCTGACCAGCGTTGGACAGACCTCAGCGTGGGAGCCTCTTGTTTTAGTTTCTGCCTGTAGGCAGGGATCAGCAAAATGGAGTCGTGGTCAGCTTTTCCGAAAGGGGGGCGGGGCAGGGCCTTATATGCGTCGCGGATGTTAGAGTAACAATGATCCAAGGTTTTACCACCCCTGGTTGCGCAATCGATATGCTGATAAAATTTAGGGAGTCTTGTTTTCAGATTAGCTTTGTTAAAATCCCCAGCTACAATGAATGCAGCCTCCGGATAAATGGTTTCCAGTTTGCAAAGAGTTAAATAAAGTTCGTTCAGAGCCATCGATGTGTCTGCTTGGGGGGGGATATATACGGCTGTGATTATAATCGAAGAGAATTCTCTTTTGGAAGATAATGCGGTCTACATTTGATTGTGAGGAATTCTAAATCAGGTGAACAGAAGGATTTGAGTTCCTGTATGTTTCCTTCATCACACCATGTCTCGTTAGTCATGAGGCATACGCCCCCGCCACTCTTCTTACCAGAAAGATGTTTGTTTCTGTCGGCGCGATGCGTGGAGAAACCCCTTGGCTGCACCGCATCGGATAGCGTCTTCCCAGTAAGCCATGTTTCCGTGAAGCAGAGAACGTTGCAGTCTCTGATGTCCCTCTGGAATGCTACCCTTGCTCGGATTTCGTCAACCTTGTTGTCAAGAGACTGGACATTGGCAAGAAGAATGCTGGGGAGTGGTGCGCGATGTGCCCTTTTTCGGAGTCTGACCAGAACACCGCCTCGTTTCCCTCTTTTTCGGAGTCGTTTCCTTGGGTCGCTGCATGCAATCCATTCCGTTGTCCTGTTTGTAAGGCAGAACACAGGATCCGCGTCGCGGAAAACATATTCTTGGTCGTACTGATGGTGAGTTGACGCTGATCTTATATTCAGTAGTTCTTCTCGACTGTATGTAATGAAACCTAAGATGACCTGGGGTACTAATGTAAGAAATAACACGTAAAAAAACAAAAAACTGCATAGTTTCCTAGGAACGCGAAGCGAGGCGGCCATCTCAGTCGGCGCCGGAAGTAGGAGTCAGTCTTCATGTTTTACACATCTTCATGATCAGTCTTCATGTTTTACACATCTTCATGGTCAGTCTTCATGTTTTACACATCTTCATGATCAGTCGTCATGTTTTACACATCTTCATGATCAGTCTTCATGTTTTACACATCTTCATGATCAGTCGTCATGTTTTACACATCTTCATGATCAGTCTTCATGTCTTTCCAGGACGACGCTTGCAGTACAAACATATAATCTGTAAGTAGTAGTGGGTGAAGAAACTGTAGGAGAAGCTTGTCCACCTGGCTGTGGAGTGCCAGATGGACCAGACAGTTGTCTACGAGGAGACAAAATCTCAGCCCCCCAAATCTAACATCCCTGTCAACATCGCCACAGCGCCAAAGCATACTACACCAGCTGCCATTACCCAACTAACTCCATATTCAGTTAGACTGATGTTGTAGTGTAATATATAATGCCTAGTATGCTTACATCTGCATTGTGGTGTACGGTGCATTTGGAAAATATTCAGACCCCTTGACTTTTTCCACATTTTGTTACGTTACAGCCTCATTCTAAAAAAATCTTTTTTTTAAATAACATTTTTGCAAATGTGTTGAACACTTAAAAAACTGAAATATCAGATTTACATAAGTATTCAGACCCTTTACACAGTACTTTGTCGAAGCACCTTTGGCAGCGATTACAGCCTCAAGTCTTCTTGGGTATGACGCTACAAGCTTGGTACACCTGTATTTGGGGAGTTTCTCCCATTCTTCTCTGCAGATCAATCAATCAAATGTATTCATGAAGCCCTTTTTACATCAGCAGATGTAACAAAGTGCTATCCAGAAACCCAGCCTAAAACCCCAAACAGCAAGCAATGCAGATGTAGCAGCACGGTGACTAGGAAAAAATCTCTAGAAAGGCAGAAACCTAGGAAGAAACCTGGAGAGGAACTGGGCTCTAACGGGTGGCCAGTCCTCTTCTAGCTGTGCCGGGTGGAGATCCTCTCAAGCTCTGCCATGTTGGATGGGGAGCATCGCTGCACAGCTATTATGAGGCCTCTCCAGAGATGTTAGATTGTGTTCAAGTCTGGGCTCTTGCTGGGCCACTCAAGGACATTCAGAGACGTATCCCAAAGCCAATCCTGTGTTGTCTTGGCTATGTGCTTAGGGTCATTGTCCTGTTGGAAGGTCAACCTTCACCCCAGTCTGAGGTCATGAGCGCTCTGGAGCAGGTTTTCATCAAGGATCTCTCTGTACTTTGCTCTGTTCATCTTTCCCCCGATCCCGACTAGTCTCCCAGTCCCTGCCACTGAAAAACATCCCCACAGCATGATGCTGGCACCATGCTTCACCATAGGGATGGTGCCAGGTTTCCTCCAGAGAATCTTGTTTCTCATGGTCTGAGAGTCCTTTAGGTGCCTTTTGGCAAACTCCAAGCTGGCTGTCATGGTCCTTTTACTGAGGATTGGCTTGCGTCTGGCCACTCTACCATAAAGGCCTGATTGGTGGAGTGCTGCAGAGATGGTTGTCCTTTTGGAAGGTTCTCCCATCTCCACAGAGAAACTCTGGAGCTCTGTCAGAGTGACCATCGGGTTCTTGGACACCTTCCTGACCAAGGCCCTTCTCCCCTGATTGCTCAATTTGGCCAGATGGCCAACTCTAGGAAGAGTCTTGGTGGTTCCAAACTTCTTCCATTTAAGAATGAAGAAGGCCACAGTGTTCTTAGGGACCTTCAATGCTGCAAACAGTTTTTGGTACCCTCGACACAATCATGTCTCGGAGCTCTACGGACAATTCCTTCGACCTCATGGTTAGATTTTTGTTCTGACATACACTATCAACTGTGGGACCTTACATATATATATGTGTGCCTTTCCAAATCATGTCCAATCAAATGAATTTACCACAGGTGGACTCCAATCAAGTTGTAGAAACCTCTCAAGGATGATCAATGGAAACAGGATACACCGGAAATTAATTTTGAGTCTCATAGCAAAGGGTTTGAATACTTATGTAAATAAATATTTTTTTAAATTTTTTATAAATATGTTTGTAATAAATATCACTTTGTCATTATGGGGTATCGTGTGTAGATTGATGAGAAAAACAATATGTAATACTTTTTAGAAGAAGGCTGTAACATAACAAAATGTGGAAAAGGGGAAGGGGTCTGAATATTTTCTGAATTCACTGTAGATATTGCTAGCTGTTGTACATACAGTACCAGTCAAAAGATTGGACATACCTACTCATTCAAGGGTTTTTCTTTATGTTTTACTATTTTCTACATTATTATTATTATTACTATAATAGTGAAGACATCAAAACTATGAAATAACACATATGGAATCATGTAGTAACCAAAAATATATTTTATATGTGAGATTCTTCAAAGTAGCCACCCTTTGCCTTGATGACAGCTTCGCACACTGGTTCTGTACATTTTACGGGTACAGCATATTTCAACCTGTTTTAATAAGACAATATCGCAATATGTCAATATCGCAAATAAGTAGACAGGGCTTTGATTTGCTGTGGAGACCGAGGTGAGTTTACACAGCAGTATGCAGGAACAGTTATGGCAATGTATGACATATACAGTATACAATAGAAGGAAAATATACTAATAATGCTTATAATAAGTACTACAGTTCTGCAAAGAGAGTACTTGCATATGGTGTGTTTGGGTGGTTCACATCTCTTGAGAGTCATCAACTTCTTTGTATCCAAGCGGTATTGTCTGAGAGGAAGACGAAAACACTATTACACATCCATGGGCAACCGTTGTGTACTCTCTGCATTCCTACTGTATCAGCATTGTGTAGAATATGAGAGATCTCACAGACACAGGTATAGTTACTAATATGAGTCATCAAGCCAAACTCATTACTTTACTCTCCGCCATCATCATCGAAACATTTCTACAGTTTTGCTCATAATGAGATGCATGAGGCTAGCTAGGCTAGTTTGCAAGCTAGCTATAATGTTATACCACAATACATTTTAAATATAGCAAACAACTATTGGCTTGTAGTGGTTCTAGCAAGCCCCCATTATGGCGGAATCAATCACCAAATTGTACTGTACTACACAACACTGCCTCGTTTAGAAGAGAGCTATATTGGTAGTTATCTACCGACAGCACATCAACTTGCTTGTTTGTCAATTACCCTCTGC